>NC_085877.1:3992708-4135208 GCF_034702125.1 Engraulis encrasicolus
CTTGTCGAGTCTCTTGTCACCACTGGAGTAGTGTCTGTTACCATCGTGACCAGAAACGAGCAAGCAAAAAGTCTAAGCAGTCTTGCTGTGACGAAAAAGGATTTGCAAGGTGGTAGGACTTGTTTTGAGAGAGAGAGGGAGAGAGACACAGACAGACCGAGACACAGAGAGAGGTGCATGGTAAAGAGATGTGTTGATGATGAAGTTTTACAGGGATTACGAGAGAACACTTGAGTGTACATAGCCCTCACTGCACTGTAATTATCCCAAGGCGTTTCATCGATGTCATTGGGATCCTGTACATTTACTGGAGCTTAATGAGTACGGAAAAAAATATCCACGAATTACTGCGTACATGCTGTACACCGGCTGACTTACTGCACAAGACAAAGGGCAGATACTATAAACTATCACTTAATATAGACGTATAATGAAACCCAAAGAGATGGTGGATTCTGTTTGCGAGAGACAAAGTACAGTTAGCTGCTAGACGTAGGAGCAACTAATGCAATAATATGAATGCCTTCCAAACACAGGCACAGAGCTCTGTGTTGAGACCAGCTTGGGGCGACTGTTTTGTTGATGGGTCTGCATTTGTTTTGACTGAAAATGAGTTGTTAGCAGTGAAGGAGGTGGTATTATGAAGTGGAAACTTGATTTGTCTAATTTATCAGCAACAAAATGCAAAAGCCCCCTTTTTGGCCCAGAATATGTATTTTTGACCGGCTGGCATTTGTTTGCTGTGATTTCTTATTTAGATTGGCTAATGACGAACGCTGTGTGTGTGTGTGTGTCATGTTCTTCATGTGTATTTTTTGTAGCCATTGTTACTTCTGAAGTGAAACCATGTAACTGACTGAAAAAAAACGATGCAAAAGGCTGGTTTAGGAATTGGTTTTGAATTAATGTGCCATTTTTATGTCTCTGTCTTCAAAAAGGAAAACACTTGACAGCAGGAAGTACTCATAAAGTTGCACAGTCATTTTTGTTATTAATTTATTGTCTCTCAGGGGAAGTCTTGTGTTCAGACACTGTTAATTTACATCAGTTAGGTCATTATTTTTCTAGGTCAATGTTTGTTTGATTTCTTTTTTTGTCAAAAACTAGAAGGAATGCATTACCTTTTTGGTCATTTTGTAAATCTTTGTGTCATGTCCTGTTACGGACTCACTATCCTGTGAACATACGAAGAGTTTCGTTGCAAAATGACGTAAGTGCCATTTCTGACTTTTGTGTTTAATTATTGGAAATGACTGTCAGATGTCCTATCATCCATGTGTGAATTCTTTCCATTCAAATGTTTTGAGAACATACTTTATAAACCTAAATAAATTTCACTTCGCAATGCATTGCCCAATAGAAAAATGTCAATATCCCCAAAATGTTCCAGGATGGATATACGTCATTTTGCAATGAAGCTCTTCATCCATTGCTGCCATGTTAAGTAGAGCACCTTGTGAAGATCTGCCATTGTGAACAGCAGTTGATTCCTTCCAGTTGGAGGGTAGCTTATTGTTTGCTTTCTGCATTTGTGTCGAATGGATTTGAGTGGCTGTTGATGATGATCATCTGTACACAATGTGCTTTACTCTGCTATTGAATTGTAGACCCTATGTAATACATAAAAAACGCAAATTTCCCAAAAGATATCTTTTCATATTTTTTCACTTTATTTTTTAATTCTGATATACTGTATATACTATTACTGATATGTGACCAAAGCTAAAAAAAAGACAAGTTTCTCCTTTATGTGTGAGTAAAACAGACATTGTTTTTGTTTGATGGCACTTCTCCCAAATACAAAAAATGTCATTCACTTTGCAGAAAACGATGAAAATGTTTTACTCACAAATAACTTTGGGTATAAATAGTACAACCAAAGAAACTGGCATTTACTGGTGATCTCATTTATTTTTTACTTAAAAAACAAAAACAAATAGGTTTAGGAAGTGTGTGGATGATTGTGGATCCAGAGAGACTTTTGGCCATACTCACTCCCTCACTCTTACACACACACACACACACACACACAGCTACTACCATCATGAAGGGAAGGGCCCGAGGCATATACAAACACATGACTTTAATAACAATATTTGCCAGAAGTGTCAGTGTCAACACTGCACACAAAGAAAAAAAAACATGCTCTTATATATATACACACACACGCACACACATCTTGTCCTTGTGCTTACATTGTAAGCCCTTTAATAAATAATAACAATACAGATAAATTAAAATTATATTAAAATAAGTATGGGGTGATGTGAAATGAATGTAGTCCGGAATGGGCAAGCAAATCTTGCTAAAACTCCCACATTTGGTATCAATGGACTAAGAGAATTTAGAATGACATTCAATCAATTTTCCAATCAAACATTTCAGTGCTTTTTACATTAGTTTCATAATACACCAATGCTTAAATATATTCTTATATAAGTTTATATAGTATATGTTTGTATATATTCTGTATATCTTTGCAGCATAGTCAATAAAAGGGGTCCTGTAAGCAAAAAGCAAAACAGTTCTACAGTTGTTCTACAGTGACATGGTAGAGAATTGATCACCTGTATAAATTAATCCCTTTGGAAAGTGCAATAGTGGGATCATGTCTGGTGTTGTGCTAGCAGGAGGTGAAGGTCTTCCAGTAGAAGTTGCGGCATCCTGCCTTGCGCTCCCGTTGGGAGTTGGGGAGCTGCCGTGGCACCTGTCCCCGCAGACCGTTGGGGCCGCGGTCTGGGAAGAAGTTCTCCTCGTTACGCTCGCCGATCAGACCCTCCAGGAGCTTCAAGGCCAGCATCTCAGACACGTCCTGAGAACCCAGCATGGGAATAGAGGTACACATTGATTACGACTACTACTTACATATTTCATACAAAATTACATATTTATCTACATTCACATAATTATTCTACATAAAACAAGTCTGTTTTAATGTTAATATTCTGTTGATTGATAAGAACTCTCCGTATCCTGAGACCCATCAGAAGATAGAGGTACACATTAATGAGGTGAAAACCACAACACAATTTTTTGTCATATTGTACAACTGAGAATGTTTGTATACATTAGCCTCTGTAAATATGTAATTCTGTATAAAATATGTAATTAGTACTCACTAATTACATATTTCTTACAAAATTACATATTTCTGTAAATGCTATCATTTTCTTCTTAATATTCTGTTGATAAGAACTCTCCTCCATTGGCTAGGCACCTATGGGTCCCCTATTCATAAATAAACAGCATGCATACGGTACAGTGTATATCCCTTTCATAGCACAATTGTCCAATAACCTACATTGGCATCACTTGTTTAAAGGATCCCATAAAAAAAACCATAATGATGACAATCCCATAATTTCTCCCCCTTTCCATCCACCATCTCAAGTCACAACTCCACAGAGCTGAGTTGAGCTCCCTTCTGTCTTCTCCTCCTCATATCATCCTCACCTCAGTGGCATCCTCCTCGCCGTTGGCGTTGTCTCTGTTGATCTGTTCCAGGATGTCCCTGTGTGGCGCGGCGCTGATGCGATCCAGCAGCACAGATGTGCAGAGGGACACCAGGAGGAGCTGGAGCTGGGAGCAGAACATGATGACCGGACCGGGGCAGACCAGAGCGGTGGGTGGGTACGTAGCACTCCACTCTACTCTACTCTACTTGTTGCTGCTGCTACAGTATGCTGGATGGATTGACGACGGCACTGTAGAAGTTGACAAGTGGTGTTGTTGTGTGAGGGTAATGTGGTTGGGGATGGCAATAAAAGCCCAAGATATACCAGGTTGTTGAACGCTTCCATTGGTTCCCTGGGCAAGACGTCAGACCAGATGGGGGTGGGTTGGTTTGTGAGGGGAAGGGAGACACTTCCGAGGACCTGTCATGGCTGGTGCAACAGGACTTTACTTTGTTTGCCTCTGATGCAACTTAAGTTGGTTATCACGCACTCAGATGATTTGTTTGAGGTCATGCTGTCGCATAGATATGTTAACATTTGAATTGCATTAATCAAAATAAGCAAGTTCAACAAACATATCAATTTGTCATTGTCATTTGTCATCTGTCTGGCTTCATTGAAACTGTCACCTGCTGAATGAATGAAAACAGATGTTTGAAAAGAGGATATTTATTCTTGTTTGACCAGTTTGTGATGGCAAGTTTGTGATGGCAAGTTTGTTTTGCAAACAAAAACTCATTCGGATTTCCTGTTGACCCTGTGATGAGGAAAACATGTTTCACGGGAGTCTGAATATACAATTATTTGTCAATCAAAAATAATTATCAAAAAAAGTTGAATCATAATGACACTTTTTGATCAAATATCCTTGCTGCTTTATATGACTCATTTCTTTCTCACCATCAATCAGTCTCAAAAAAGACTGACTGATGGTATCACAAAAAAAGAGGCAAGCTTTGGGGTGACTGCGTAATGAATCAGTGCCAATCTACCACATAGAAATTGAGTCACTTATGTCTGGTGGGTCAGTGAGGCAGCATGCTGTGAAAGCGTATGTCTGACTCAGTAAAAAAAAACTTCTCAAATGAGGCGGTACTCTGCAGGTACTTAGTGCAAGTTCTCAAAGTTTTTTTTCCTGCACTGATTTCCTCATCCTCTGTCTTCATTTCCACGTCTCTGTCTGTCCATCTCTTCACACACTGCACAGAGTGAAGTACAGTGACTCATGTGTGTTGCTTTGTTCCCACCTTTTCACACGCCTGAACGAGTTTTAATCATGTAGATCATTTTCTGTCAGGTATCGTACCTGCTTAGCTTCGCTGGAAGCTTCCAATGGCAGGAAATGTCATGTAACGTAAGGATGGTGACGTGAATAAGTGAGCTCCAATAGATTGTGACTTTTCTATGAGGTGGCCATTGGACATACAGTACATCGCACAGAGCAGCACAGTAAAGCCTCACGTGCCTCTGTGTAGCTCCTCATTGACATTAGTGGTAAGCGGACGGCTACCAAAGTGGCCATTGTCATGTCCCACGACGGCTTAGTGCTGTGTTGATTAAGACAGTGGGGAGTACACGGATGACAAGGTGACCTTTCTCTTCACGCTAACCATCTCTGGATCACCTGCGGGGTGATGAGCGTCTCACCAGGGCTACCCAGGCATTTGCGCACTGCCTTGAGCACTCATTAACATTTCCAGAAGAGGAGGCCTGCTGGGCCGGGCACCTAAATACATTGGGGGCCTTTCAATGGCTCCTATCCAGACCATTCACTGTCTCCCAGCCTGTAATAAAGGGTGACTCATCAAAAAGGTCATTCGTTTTCGTTACAGCCTTGTCATACAGTAAGTAGCTCCTGACGAGCGTGGCAGGACCAGGTCGAAAGAACCGGCCGGCTGGCGAGTTGTTTACGGAAGTCTAGGATATCGCCAGACTTGTGTTTGTTTTTACATTTTGATTCCGCTAAGTGATGTCAGAAGTCAAAACAATCAGCGACTGCTGTGGAAACATCTTAAAGATGATGACACACAGTGCATCACAAACAGAGAGGACACACCCCTCACGTTTCTGCAGACTTTCAATTCTATCATTTTATGGGACTACACTTAAGCAGGGGTTCCAAAACTTAACCATGACAAGGCCCCCATACAGTATACCGGTAGATATTGATACTGATACTGTAGATCGTGCCACACTGTCTACCTCTCTCTAAGTCTCTCCGTCTTACACGAATACTCCTGGCCGCCTTCCACCACTGGCTACATTAGACCTATTCTCGGCCCCTTTCACAACCATAGTCTATGTGTATCAGTGTCAGTGCCCCATTGAGATATAAAATGTAAGCAATATAGGATGTTCAGAGATAGAATACATTATTATAATGCTGTTCATAACTGATGGGAATACTGTTTAGCTTATTTTTGTTTACTTTGGTGTACAATAATTATTTCTTTATTGATGTTATTTTGCAATGCATTTTCATCCAAATTGCTTTGTACGGGTGTGCTGCCACTTTTCACTCCCAGAAAGTTTGAAAGACACAGCACATATGCCAAATTAAATGTTGTTTAATATTTTGTAGTATATTGTATGTACAGTTGAGGACGATATTATTATCCCTCCTGAAATTAGACATATCTCTTCATTCATCATTGAGAATGATCATTATTAATAAATGTATGTTATTCTGGAAACGAATACACCATGGAGATAGTATCCAATAAGTTAAATTTTGACTTTTCCATTTTCACAATGAGTTTAAACAAAAAAGTGTAAAAATGGCAAGGACAAAATTATTAGCCCCCTTATCATTAATAGTCAATACAGTGCCATTTATGAACAAAAATTGGCACCAGGCACTTTGATTAGTTGTTAAGTATGGTGGCACATGTCCTACCAGGGATTTTGGCCCATTTTTTTCATCGCAAATAGTTAAGCTGGTCCAGATGGCATGGATGTTGAGGATGGACATTCATTTTCAGTACTCTTCAAATACTATCTAAATGATTGAGGTCTGAACCACTCCATGACCATGGTTTTAGTATCCTTGAAGAACATTTGAACTATTTTGGATGCAAGTTTTGGGTTATTATCTTATTGAAAGATCCAGTGAAGATCTTAGCTCCCTCTATGACCATATTTTTGCAAGGTCACTTTCCACATTCTATCATAATTTTCCGTTTTTCTGGTGCCATACACCCAAACAAGGTTTCCTGTGGCTGAGGCTGCCACAGAATGATGCATCCACCACCATGTTTAATTGTGGAAACCATCTTATAACGATTCAAGGCCTATCCCTTTCTTCACCTGACAGAAGCAGAATTCATGCATCAAAGCAGGTGCAATTGAGTATCATCAGATGAAAGCAGAGATGTTCGAAACTCATTTTTGACTTTCAAATGTTCACAGGCAAAGCTCAATAACACTCTGATATGCATTGCCTTTAGTAAAGGGGTTCTTCTGTGATGATGGCCCCAAAGCCCAATATGATGACAAGCCCTAACAACTGTCTTTCTTGGTGGGGGAAAAAACTCCAGGTGAGGCCAGGTCAATAACAATCATCTAGGTAGGTGTCCAATGCTTCTTTGGTCTAATGAGGCCAAGCAGTTTCCACAGTTACACACAGTGGTGGGGCATCAAGTTTAGTCTGTTATTCAGCCTCAGACACAGGGAGTCTGGGTCTGAATCTGGATTGCTGGGTCTTCCAACAACATTGTAACCCAAATCATACATTTAGATTAGTTCAGGGTCAAGTCAAGGACACTAAAACCATGATATTGGAATCACCCGCTCATAGTCCAGTCCTCAATCCCACTGAGAGTCTGTGGTTAATGTCTATGCTCAGCATCCATGCAATTTGGACCAGCTAGAACACTTTGCAGTGAAGAAATTGGCCACAATCCCTAGTGGGGCATGTGCCAACCTAGGTAGCAACTTATCAGAGCCTGTTGTCAGTTTTGGTTCATAAATGGCGCCATATTGACTATTAATGATCAGGGGGCTAATAATTTTGTCCTTGTCATTTTTGCCCTTTTTTATTTAAACTCATCGTAACAATAGAAAAATCCAAATTCAACTCATTGAACATTATCTCCATCAGTGTATTTGTTTCCAGAATAACAGAAACGGTTAATAATGGTCATTCTTACTGAGAAATCAAGAGAAATGTCTAATTTCAGGAGGGGGGCTAATAATATCGTCCTCAACTGTATGTACAGTATATCACGAAAGTGAGTACATGCTTGACACCATCTAAAGTAAATTTGTGTATCTTGGTCTCTTCAGATCACACAACATGGTTCCAGTGATCCATATCCTTGGTCTGTTCATCTCTCTTGAGACCAAGATAAACAAATTTGCTTTAGATTGTGTCAAGCATGTGTGGTGGTAAACAAGTGAGTTTAAAAAAAAAAAAAAAGTGTATCCTCTCAATAGCCAAGCATGGTAGTGGGACTGACATGGTTTGGGGATGCATGAATGCTGTCAACATTGCCATCTGAAATACACCTAAAAGAAACATGCATGTCAACATGCACTGTGACTACTGACGCAGATCATTATATTCTCCATAGGATTGCATTCAAATCTCACACCAATCTATTTAAGCCAGGTGCACACTCAAAATGTAAAAGTTCAATGCAAAGAAAGGTTGAAACGCACACTGATGACCTCCCTTTCAATCCCTTTTCAATTTGGGGCGATTCGAGCCAACACAGACCCTTCCCCTACCAGATTTTAATCTGGAGTGTACTCACTTTTGTGAGTACATGTTCAAACATTAATGGCTGTATTTTGTTTTTTTCTGAGTGAACAAGAAATTTAAGCGGTTAAATATGTTGTTAAAAGATCACTAATCATTGTGTCAAAGTGAAATTTCTGTAATGCTTTCCTATGAAAAGATATACTCACAAATCTGCAAAAACTGTGAGGGGTGTACTCACTTTTGTGATATACTGTATATTGTATATGTATGAATAATATGTAATCCTCTATTTTGATGTTCTAACATCAGTTGTTAAATAATTTGTCTAAAGTTATTTAGAAAATGTCAGGGGTCCTCAGAATATTCCTGTAGCAACATCACATACAATTTCATTCTAAAATAACTCCAATATAATCCATTTTCAAGTGATCAAGTTCAAGTAACTGTTTTTCACATCCACTTTTACACTATAGCTGAAATAAATTCCTAAAACCTCTCCCTTTAATGTGGTTGTACCATTAGACATTTTCAGGGACAATCTGCATTGTATTTTGACCCTTACTCATATATGTTTAAATTAATGTCAATGGTTTTGAACCAGTGACAGTAAAAAGAACAGCATACAGCCACCCAGGCATTAGGCCTTAAATATTACCACTTGCATTATCTACTACAGCAGTGGTTTTCAAAGTGGGGGCCGGGGACCCCTGGGGGGGGGCGCAAGAGGATGTCATGGGGGCCGCGGCAGGTTGGCAGGAAAAAATAGAGCGGAATAAAATTAATAATTTAATAAATTGAATAACTCAAGTAGCCAAAATAAACCAAAATTAAGGTAAACAATCCCGGTGGAATCGTTTTCTTCTTAACAATTGTTATGTACTATGAATTCTGCAGTACCTGAATGTGTTTAGGAATGCACTAACTGCATCGAGTTGTGAAACCAGTGCACAGAAAAAATAGTGTGGCACGGCTCATGTCAGGGGAGTCTTGGCTGGAATCTGATGGTATATGGGGGCAACCAGATGAAAATCGCCCTCTTGTGGTCCATATAGTGTATGCCACATTTTAAGCATAACCAAAACACAGCTGTTCCTCTTTGTTGTGGTAGGCTACTAAGTGTTTTTTTTTTTTTTTCCTGCCCCGACTTAGTGTGCGTGTGAAATTTCAGATGGGCATGTCGGCTCCATGTAGCCTAGATTCTCTTATATTTTCTTTGCATGTATTCTACTAGTTTTCCACGTAATGACCCTTCTACTTGACAAATGACAAGTGATTCCCAAACGTTTTCCAAGTGTAGTGGGCCTTAAATATTTTTTTAAAAATCAAAATTGCGTGCGTGTGCCGTGCGTGTGCGCGCGTGTGTGTGTGTGACACTGTGCTTGTATGTGTGTGCGTGCATTCGTGTGTGTGTGTGTGTGTGTGTGTGTGTGTGTGTGTGTGTGTGTGTGTGTGTGTGTGTGTGTGTGTGTGTGTGTGTGTGTGTGTGTGTGTGTGTGTGTGTGTTGACTCTATTTGAGTTGTATTGTTTATTGGGGCAGGTGGGCCCATTATGTAAATATTTAAAGTGGACCCCAAGATGGAAAAGGTTGAGAAACACTGTTGTGCTTGTGGTCAGGGAATTTGACAGGGGGGACAAAGGGGTCACTTGTCCCGGGCCCAGGCAGAGAGGGGGGCCATAAATGGATCCTCATTACTGTATTGATTGGGTTTGGGGCCCTTTCAGATGTCTTTGTCCTGAGCCCAGCCAAAGCAGACAAATCTGTCAGCGGCCCTGCTTGTGGCATATGAAGAAATGTGGCTGTTTCAAGGTTTGACAACTGTCATGTTCATAATAATATACTGATTATAACCAGGCCAGTGGAAAGGACGCGAGTTTGGAGACGCCTTGGATTGGGGGGGTGCTTTCGACCGGAAACCGGAAGTAGTCACACTATTCCTGTGTAAACAAAACAAGCAATGGAGGACGTACTTGCACATCCGCTGCTAGTTTGCAACATTTGTGTTTACTACGCGTGATTTGCGATTATAGTGGTTACACGATAGTGTTGTTTATTGCTGTGGAAAGTGACGGCGTGGTGAGCACGAGCGGCTCGTTGGCTGTATGGCGCGTGAACGATGTGTCTTGGGTGAAAGTAGAGTGCGAGTTGTAGCCTATGTAGCTGGTTCACTGTTTTAACTGTTACCTTTCGTTTCAGTATCTGTAACCCATTTCACACAATTCCTTACACAACACGTGCATTTAGTAAGATGAAGCCCCGTTTTAAAACCACCGTCGGGAGTAAGAGAGAGAGTGAATCTATGGCTTTCCAGCGCCCGGCGACGTTGACTGTGAGCAGTGAGCTTTCCACGTCTTTCCAGGATGAGCTTGCTGCCACAATACAAGGCGCATTCGAAGTGGCGGTGGAAATAGCGGTGCGAGAGGTCAACAAGCTTGTTGGCCAAGCCTTGGGGGACGTTCGCGATCAGATGCACGAAACATTGCGAGAGAACAAATCTCTGAAATTACGCTTACAGACAGCTGAAAAGGAGCTGGACTATGTGCGCCTGGGTGGTGTGGCGGATGGGGAGGTCCAAGTATCTGTTTGTCATTCTGGTCACATGGATACCCCAGTCATTAATCACAGACTTAAAACAGAAAACCTGGTCGAGAATCAAACAGAGACCACTCTAAATGTGTCTGTAAAGAAAACGTCTGATTATTTAATTGTAGAGGCTGAGGCTAGTTGTGAACGCATTGATGGTTCATTCAGTGAGATCTGTGAGGACGGACGAGTGTGCTCTCAGAGTTTTAACTCAACAGACTCACATGAAACAGTCTCATCATTAGGCAAGCTAAAAGGTGCGTTTTAATAAAATGTGTTCTAAATGTTTAATTGAATCTTCCATTAAGCTACATATAAACATTTCACATTCTCTCTTTTATCACATAAGATAGACATGGCTATTTACTTACTTCTCTGGCTAACCTGTTATTTTCTCACATCAACAGACGTAAAGCAAACTTCTACTCCCTGCCAAGAAAATAAAGACTCAGCCAGTCACAGTGATGAACGACAGTCACACGGAGAGGCCACATCTTCATATGAGCCTACGTTAGAACTTCGGGTGAAGGAGGAGAAACCAGACTTGGACCTAGACTCTGGGGCCATCCCGGGAACGGACTCTCAGCTGGGTTTTGAGGATGTGGGCGAAGGGCCCGATGGTTTCCTGTTGGCCCAGTCCAAGTTGCTGGAGGACTGGAGACCAGAAGCCCTGAACCTGCCTAGATGTGACGCTAATGCACTCAGCCAAGGTAGCGGACACTATGCAGTTAAAGCTGAACAAAACTGTCAGGGATGTCACACTCCAGGCCCGGGGGCCAAATCTGGCCTGTGGGGTCATTTTATTAGGCCTCGAGATAGGGTTGCCACATTACAGTGGTAAAAAAACGAGAAACACATTGATGCCTGAGCGCGAAACATTAATGATATGTGTTTATTTCAATGGGGTAATATTAAGACGAGCAATATAAAACATCAGGACAGTCATTTTATTTACCTGGACAGACCATTAAAACCGGGACAATCCAGGAAAAACCTGGACGTGTGGCAACACTTCTGCGAGATCATTTCAGATGTCTTTTATAGTTGGCCCGCATACTCGATTAATATGTAGTAGCACTAACTTGAACGCAAATTTGATGAGTTTGATTAGTGCCTGTTGATTTTGCCTCTATTAAGGTGCATGCTTGCACAATTTTAGCCCATTTTTCATTTAGTAGAGTTTCATAGAATTCGGCTCGCACCTTTGTCCCATATTTCATTTTGGCCCACTGCGAATTTGAGTTTGACACCTCAATGTACGCCATAATCTGCATAGTCCAGGCCCAGTCCCACATCTATGACTTCAACTTCTGCATGCAGGATATGTCACCAAATGAGCTAGAGGCCAGGTTATGTCAATCAGTAATGTCATTTTTTAGATGTGGAGGGAGGTTTCCTAACACGCTGAGCATGCTGTGTGATTGATAATGTGTATTTAGCCTGGGAGACACCAAATTCACTGTCATTTTATTGACAAATAGCCTATTCATAATGGTAGTATTGCTGTGTTTTTTTCCCCAGCTCACCCACCATTGGTTGTGTCAATGCAGCAGGCTACAGAGATGACCTCCACGTCTGTGGGCGGTGTGCCTGTGTTCCCCCCTCCCCTCTCCAGCCTCTACCAGCCCAACGACTCTGCTCCCCTGACTAACCCTCCCCGCCAGAACTGCAACGTCCCTGTCAGGGTCAGCCTTCCTATCCAACCCCCATCCTCCTCCTCCGCCTCCTCCTCCTCCGCCTCCTCCTCCTTCAAGCTACACATGTGTAAGTTCTGCGGCCGCCCCTTCCAGAGGCCCAGTGACCTGCGACGCCACCAGAGCCAGCACCACCGCTCCAAGCCGGCCAACAGCACCTTGCCCCGCACCGGCGGGCGGCCGCCCAAGCAGCAGAAGTTCCCGCCAGGCCGCAGTCCGTATCACTGCAGCGAGTGCGGCCGGGACTTCAACCGCATGGAGAACCTCAAGACGCACCTGCGCATACACACGGGCGAGCGGCCGTACACGTGTTCGGCGTGCGGCGTGCGTTTCCGCCACTCGGGGGCGCTCACGCGGCACTTCCGCATCCACACAGGCGAGAAGCCCTACGTGTGTGGGCAGTGTGGTATGTCGTTTAGGAACAGCGGAGGCCTGCGCTTCCACCAGCGACTGCACAACCGCCAGACACAAGTGGGCGGCATGGGGCAGTGATCACTCTGCCCTGTGTAACGGAGGCCAACTAGCAGAGTGTGGCGTGGAACCTTAGTAAACTTTCCTCCCGGAGCCTCATAGAGTATCGGTGGCGCTGAACTATCGGACTGGTCCTTTAGCTCAGCAGTATCATGTGGTGCCTCCCATACCCGAACCGATGCGCTGACTAGGAGGTGGCGAGTTCAAGACCCGAGGTGGACGGATCACATCAGTTACACCTGCAGAGTCCGTCAGAGTTGTGAAGTTACCTATCGGTCCATGTTGCCATTTACCATATTCACTTGACATAATAGTGATTGCTGTTGTAGAGTTGGAGTGTTTAGAGTGAGACTCTGTTTGTCATCTTTATCGAAATTGAACCTGGCTGTTTCCAGACTTGCATCAAACAAAGGCGTTTTTCGCGCTAGTGCTTTACCTCAGTAATATCTGCTGCTTTTCTTTTGCTAACAACAGCGAAACAAGCAAGGAAAATGGCAAAATTGTGCCTAGACCAAAACCACCCCCAACCTGTCACTGGGTGCTATGGAGCATGAGTTCACATGCGGTCTTAGTGCACAGACGCGATCGACGGTTCAAGTTGGGGTGTTATCCAAACGCAGTAGCATGATGCCATGTTGCAGTTTGTAATAATCCTGCTAACCAGCAAATGAAACAGAAAACAGAATGAAGAGCAGTAGTGGGTAAGCAATGACCAATACATTGGATTAGGAAAATGTTATGTTACTTACTCTCTTACTGTTATTCAAGGGTGCTATTTAGAGTTTTTAATTATTTATTTACAGCTATAGGAGTAAGGAAATCCAACATAAACAGGCATACACGATTATGAATGAACACAAACTTCAAAAAAAATGAAAAATGTGCCAATGAATGGTTCTAATTTATGATGATGTGATTTTTTTTTCTTTTACCATGCAAGCAATGGTATGACTATCATGGCCCTTTAAAAAAAGATCATTTAAAAAATGTCCCCTTTTGTCCAATTATTTTCAAATGATGGTGAATGGTGGTTGCGCCATTGATAATTGTCATAATAAGTATAATGTAATTAAAAGAACTCTGTGAAATAGAAATGGTCTTGTATTAATAGGAAATAATTGTGTAATATATATCAAAGTTCACATATATGTTGATGTCCTAAAATTTAAATAACTATGGAAATTCTCTGAACTTGTGTTGCATGTTACAAATGGTGCTGTGGGTTTTTTTCTTCTGGAAAGTTAATGCCTTTCATTTTCAAGCACAGTGGAATAAAACCACTATAAAATATTCAAAATGTTTGCCATCATGCCTGTTATGCTTAGTCTTGAAACAAACTTCCCAAACGCAAAAGTAGCATTTAAAACCATTACCCCATTAAAGGGACGGTTCAGTCAATTTCAACATGCAGTTGTAATGCTCACACTACCCTGGACTTGTCAGTGCCTGAGATTTTTTTTCCTTCTTCTTCAGCCGTTTCCGAGATCCTGGTCATTGTAATGGGGGCAGCTCTTTGTTTACATTTCAAAAAACATTTTTATTTATTCCCAAAAACATCCAAAAGGTTATAAAACATCAGCAGACAACTAGCAAACAGCAGTACCTTTTGGGAAAATATTTGGAGTTGGCCTATGTTTCATTTTTTTTTAAATGTAAACAAACGCTGCCCCCATTAGAATTGCTCATATCTCGGAAAGGGCTGAGCCGAAAAATGTGGCATCACCGGGTACTGACAAGTCAAGGGTAGCGTGAGCAATTCAACAGCATATTGAAATTGACTGAACTGGTCCTTTAAAAGGTTTCTTTCTTCAAAAGGTTTTCTTTCGAGGAATAGCATGGTTTATTAATAGAGAAACCAATTTTGTAAACATGACCAACAGTTATTGAATAGAGCCTATGTCTTGTTATTGAATTAAGTTATTGAATGAAGCCTATTTCTTGCAAGGTTTTCCAAATTACCAAATCAAAGGAAGTAATTAATTACATTGCATTTATTTCAGTGGTTCTCAACATTTAAAAAAAAAATGCTCCTTTGACTTCATCATAATTCTCCCAATGCCCCCTTGACTTCATTATGAGTCTGCCAATGAACCTCCTTAGTATTACAAAAATAAGATGAACTAATTCCCCACAATGGCAGCTGACCACGCCCCTCTCTCAGCTGTGTCATTCTCAACGCCCCTCAAGGGCTCCCTAACATCTCCTTGGGGGTCTGTAGAGCCCCTGCTGAGAAACACTAATTTAATCTCCCTGTGTGGTATCAATGTGGGATTAGATGTTTTCAGTGTCGGGGGCCCCTCTGCCTTGATGGGTGCATGAGAGCATCAATTGTTATTTCTTTTGGCCACCAGAGGGCACTAGTATTCTTTACAAGGCAAGGTAAATGCACATTTTCATATCTCTTTCAAAACTATTGCTCACACATGCAAAAATTGGTCTCGCTCTTTCCAAATTAGACCCCAAATTCAAAACATTCCAAATTCCATTCCAAGCGCATCACCAAAGCTTGTGATTTCGAAACTTCTCACCAAATTTGAATTCCTCTCAATGCTGGCATAGAGTGGATTGGATGGATCACATTGGGTTTCAAATTCTGAAAAGGTCTCATCACACTCATAAGCTCCTGGTACCCCAATCTGATACAGGGCCCTTTCCCCAACATTCATGCCATGTGCTTTAAGAGGACTTTTTTTTTTACTCCTTTTCGGCCAGTTACCAAAAGGTTCTAAATGGTTGTGACTCATTTATAACATGTCTTATGTCACCATGGATCTATTTTAGTTGTCTTTGAAATGATTGGCTTGGGTACCTTTTTACTTCGCTCCATGGCCCAATGATTGATGGGTGTGTAACTTCAACCCCCATGGATGATCATCTCCAGGGTGTATATTAAAGCCCCTGTCCTCCGCAGAGGTCCTGCCCTCTCGTGTTAAGTAACCTACTCTTCAGGAGTCTGCCTTGATGGTGCAGGATGGAATGGAACTGTTACGGTAAGGCTTCATTTCACTTTAAAAGTTGTTGGTTCTCAAGTTTGTTACACTGTTCGTTGTATGATAAGACCAAGGTTGCTGTTGTGGTTTTAGAAATTCAGCTTGTTCAAACCAAATATTTGTGAGGTCAGTCACTGTAAAATCTTTTTTTTTCTGTTTGTTTTTTCTGCATTTGTTTCTCTGGTTATTCCTTTGGTTCTTTCTTTCTTTCTTTCTTTCTTTCTTTCTTTCTTTCTTTCTTTCTTTTCGTTAGAGATGGATCCCCTGGAGGTTCCTCCTCTCACCCCCACCAGTAAAGAGGTTCTAACCCAGGCAGTGAGAGCCAGCTTTGCGGGTTTTAATCAGGAGAGCCACCGGCTGTGCTTCCCAAGTGGTATGGCTCCATAATATTTGTGCCTCCGTGGTATGTAAATCCTGAACTGTGTTGATTTTCACTGTCAAAGCAAGTAGTTTTTGTTTAGAGAAAAGCCACACTCTTAAAGGATGACTTCAGTCAATTTCAACATGCAGTTGTAATGCTCACACTACCCTGGACTTGTCAGTACCTGAGGTTTTTTTTTCTTTTCTGAGATCTTGGTCATTGTAACCGCACGAATAGACCAGGTGCGATGCGATTCAAGCGACAGAGCGATGCGCGCGATTCAAGCGACTACAGTATGTCCGTTACAAGCAGAAGGAAAAGCATTCAAACATTCCCATTGGCTGTGGTCACTGACCTCTATACAGTCATTGGCTGTCGCGGCTGGTCGCCGAACCGCGTCGTTGAAAGGATTTCAACTTCAAACTGTCGCTCTCGTCGCGCAAATCGCCTCTAGTCTCCAGAATCGCTTTTGTCACGTGACTCAATACAAAGTCAATTACTTCCGTCGCTCGCCTCGCTCTTGTCGCGGTAGGTGTATTTGTGTGGTAATGGGGGCAGCGCTTTGTTTACATTTAAAAAAAAAAACATTTGTATTTATTCCCAAAAACATCCAAAAGGTTATACAACTTCAGCAGACAACTAGCCAACAGTGGTACCTTTTGGGAAAATATTTGGAGTAGGCCTATATGTTCTTTTTTTAAAAATGTAAACAAACGCTGCCCCCATTAGGGTATCTCATATCTTGGAAAAGGCTGAGCCTAAAAATGTGGCATCACCGGGTACTGACAAGTCAAGGGTAGCGTGAGCAATACAACAGCATATTGAAATTGACTGAAGTGATCCTTTAACTGTGATTCTTGTATACTATAGGTAGGTACGTGTATATATTTTCACAGTCATTTTCAAAGTAAATTACTTTAAGTGTAAGTGTTTTGCTTTTTTTTCTGAGGCAGACCCCAGGCTGTGGTCGGACTGGCAAGTCCACCACTGGCTGAGCTGGTGCCAGGCAGAGTTTGGCCTGCAACACCTGGGGGCTGACTTGAGCGTTATGCGGGGGAGCGAGCTCTGCAGCTTGGAGAGAGAGGACTTCCTGGCTCTCATCTCGGACGGCACCGCTGGGGAGATCCTGTGGGAACACCTGGAGATGATGCGCAGAGGTAGTAGACAGGCAAAAGACACCATCACACCTTATTTAACCCATCGATGCTGGATGCTGCACATAAGCAACATTGACCAAGGCCCCTGAAGCTGCATGGAACGCAGCATTCAGGCTTATGACGTTTGAGTTTAAAAAATAAATACAAATGTGGGTAAGTTAGAGCTGACAGAATGCAATTATGCAAGATACAAGATTTTTATAGGCTGAGGGCACCTTTTCCCAAATAGGGCTTTGATATAAAGCTGGCGTTTGTTGCAGGTGCCTCAGGCATCAATGGGTTGATTAAGGCAACATGTTAAAGGTTGTTGTTCCTAGAACAGCAAAGACTGGTTTAACTTGAACAAAAAATAGAATTAAGTTTTTTCTTAATTTCCCATAATAATACTATTCATATTATGAATGGTTCTTCAGGTACAATTTTACGGTTTCATCCTTATTTAACAGGGATGTACTAGTGGGTATAATGAATGATCAAGAGGCTCAATTTATCTGGATAGAAGGCAGTCTGATCTCCTGCCTGAGGGCAACAACTTTAATGACAGATGTAAGGGGTGTGACACATCATCACAAACAGTAGGCCTATGTGCCTTCTTTACCACCTTTGTTTCAACAGTCATGACCTTGCTATTTAATGGCAGTGTGCTGCTGCCTTGGCCAGGGCTTGCTTGCAAAAAAGATATCTATCTCAATGGGCTTGTTTTTTGTTTTCATGTTTCTAAAACAGAATGTGAACCTGCCAGAGAGATGACTCTTTGTGCACCCACATCCTCCTTCAGTTCGTCACAGTGCAACATTGGTGAGTAGCTGCCTGTCATTTGTAATTTTGGTAAATTTGTAATTTATAAGCAGAAAGAGGTACTGCAATTGTGCAGTGATCATGAAATAATAATACAAAAAAAATAGGCTAAGATGCTGGCCTTGCATGATCGCATTGTTTAAACTTTAAGGCTATAAGAACATAGCTCTACACTCCATGCTTCACACTCAAGTAGTTTTGGGTGGTTGACGTTTAAGGCCGTAACACACTTAAAGGAGGAAACATATTCCAATTCCTGAAAAAATGGGTGGAAAAATTGGGAAAAAATGAAAAAAATAAAGCACTCAGTGGTTCGTGGAATTTCGCTTAATTTTTGCCATTTTTGGGAAAATGTGTCCTGTGGTGTGACATCATTGGTGTGACATTTCTGTAAGATACAATAAAATGATTAATATTCTGCACAAACATATCCCCAATGCTCTTACTGCTATTGTTCCTTTAACCCCCACCCCACACACACACTACAACCCACCCGCACCTCCACCCCCACATACCTATGCATCGTACAGGCAGACAACTGTGATTTTACTGCATGGTTTCACTGTATTACTTTTAATAATTGTGTGAATGTGACAAATAAATCTCCCGGGGCCTCATGTACAAGGAGTTCCGTAGATTTCCTACTGAATCTTTGCTTAAGTGAATATCTGAAAAATGCATTTGCGCCTGAAAATCTTAAATGTATCACTCCACACATAAACAGGTGTTCATGCTGATTCATGTGGTATGTCCAATTTTACATGAAATTTAGTAAACGTGCAGTTTTTCATGCTAAGTCAGTATTGGTACATCTGAAAATGTTTGTGGAAAGTTACTTACGGAGCTTTTTTGTGCGTAAGTAAGTTTTGTACATGAGGCCCCTGGTATCCTTATATCCTTGCATGATGCATGAACAATAAGTGAGGATTGAGTAACACAATGCCTAAGCATGTCACACCACAGGACATGAAGTCACACCACAGGAAATTCACTGAATTGTGGTGGCCATTTTAATCCTTTTGTATTCGTGACTGACCTCCGAGCTCATGCTAACTAGATAATGATATTGTGTTTAACCTTAATATGTGTTTTCACTCATAAAAAACTTTTTTTCCTTCCATAAGAGCAGTCACACCACGGGACACCATAAATGAACCTAAGCATTGTGTGACAGAAACATTGCAATATGTAGACATATTAAGAGGTTAATAGTCACCTTAAACTTCCACACCACTCTCCAATAACTGAGGTATAACTGGTTAGTTGGCCTTGCAACTGCCCGTCCACAAACCTGACTTATATGTCACCCCGCAGGACGCAATTTGTGTTACGAAATTGAACTTGTAGTTAATATTACTGTATTGAGTTTTTTTCACATTCATATTTTTTAATATAAGGTTAATATTTATGCAATCATGCCAAATGCTTTATAAATGATTCAAAATGTTGTTGGTTTATTTTATAGCTGTATATATTCCAGGTTGTATTAATGTTACAGTCACACCACAGGACATTTGACATATAAACCTTTCCATAAATCTGAACAAAAATGTTTCTTCTCATCTAAGACTAATATGAAACATGATGTACCACATCTTCTTTAATTTAAATTTGTTTTCAAGGGGAAAAATATCAATTTTGAAGGTTTTTAACATGTTACGTAAAAACAGGGTATCATATCAACCACCCTTTTACAAATGTCTTGAGGATTTGTGTGCTTGCGGTAGTTACGCATTAGCCTCGCGACGCCATCCTCTGTACTCCACCCAAAGATTTTGGCTCCGCACATCAGTCGGCTATTCGCCCAGGCTAGTTACGTATGGCCAAATGGTTAGTGTGTTTGCCTTGGTCTGAGGAGGTTACAGGTTTGAATCGCATACCACCAAGTGCCACCAAGTACTTTGTCTTCTTTGGCGAGAGGGGTCAAATACTCATTTCCCTCAATGAAATACACATCAATTAAAATATATTCTTTAAAATTATTTTCCAGATATTTTTTTGTCCTTTCAACAAAGGTTTATAACATTAGGAACTTTGTTTTAATGCAGTGAATTCTCATGTCCAGTATGTACAATATCCTGTTGTAATTGTGCAGTAGGTTTTTTAGTTTTTTCAAATGCCAAGCTGTAAGTTTTCCCTGTTTTTGTGTATTTTGCAGTACCCAAAAACATTTGATAATCATTAATGTTTAATAATTGTTTAGAAGCAGTATCAATACTGGAATGCACATCCTTCATCTACTTTTTATGTGTTACCTGAACAGTTGCTGATGACGTAGAGACTGAGACAAGACTTCTTGGTGCTGAGGTTGGGGTGGCTGCTCCGGTGCAGTGGCCAGGGGGCGTGCAGGAGGACTCCATGTCGACCGATGGACTGCAGCCAGATGAGATCACCTTTGACCTCCCTCACCCTCATTTGACCTTCAGGGATTTGGTGGGGGACGCAGCGGGCCTGGATAAAGCACTCGTCCCAGCGGCTGTCTTGGCAGGTTATACTGGTACTAACCTCTTACTGCAGATGGGCCCATCGACAGGCCTTGCTTAAAACACTCAACTAGGGGTTCTTCAGAGAATTTTCACATTACCCCACGGCGAAGCTGAAGATTCTTTGAGGAACCTCCTCATTTTTACAGTAGAACCAGGGTGTCAAGCATAGGGCCCGGGGGCCGGATGCGGCCTGCCAGATGGTTTAATCCGGCCCCAGACTCGTAGAGAGCAAAAAACTACGAATGTCAAAAAAGAAGGAAGTGAACTGTGCTGCAGGTGTTTGAGATGTCAAGTTTTCAATATTTGAGACCAAATCTGGCTTTTTTGCTCACCATTTACAGCCAATGCTCATGGGCTGACATTTACCTTGATATAAACACTTTAGATTTGCTTTTGCCTTAAGACATGTAAAAGTTTTTTTCTTTTACCTGACGTGTTTCGAAGGTGTTACTTCCGTCTTCATCAGAGGGTCACTGTGATGTTGATGAGTGACGTGCTTTAAAATCAGCTGATGTTGTTGTGGAGGTGTGACCTCCCTGCCAATAATGACAGGTTGGTCACACCTCCTGCTGTTAGAGTTGTCCTCTTAGGATGGTGGTCCAGGTCCAGATGGTGGTTTACCTTGATAGGATTGACTTGCAATTTGATCCAGATATGAAGCAGAAATGTGCGATATTTTGCAATTACGTTACTTGTCCGGCCCAATTGAGATCAAACTGATTGTATGTAGTCCCTGAACCAAAATGAGCTTGACACCCCTGCAGTCGAGTAACGGAAGTGTAATGTTGGACACAGGTCATGTTTAAGGGGAAAAAGGGTATTTCACTGAAGTAGAACTTGACCTCAGTATGATTTGATTCTTCTTTGATTGGCAGTTTTCTTACACCATTTCTCACCTTTTTCTGTGTCATCCAATAGGCAGCGGTCCTATTCAGCTTTGGCAATTTCTATTGGAGCTGCTGACTGACCAAAGCTGTCAATCGTTCATCAGTTGGACTGGAGATGGATGGGAATTCAAGCTGACGGACCCAGACGAGGTAATCACTTCCTGGGAGAGTTTGAAGTTGATGCTCAGGGATGATGTGCAATAGGCAACATAACATGATGCCTATAGAACAAGGGTGGGGAACCTTTTTCATCCGAAGGGCCACTACAAATTCATCCAAGGGCCGTAAAAGTCCCCCGAGGGCCGTACTATGAACACAAACCAGGATTTCCCCCTTCACTTTAGGCCTGTATTGAAGGCAGCCACCTTTAAAACAGACCCCACCTTCTCTGGGTCCCCTGAATATAACTTAATTGTATTGCAAATGTAATTTCTAAGAATCCTTTACAAAATATGTCATATTTCATGTGAAGCTGAATAACATTAAAATGATATCGGGGGCCGGATACATTTTAGTAGTTTTTTTCCAGAATGTATTATTCCCAGTCCGAATTTTTTTTCATGATTATTTACCACCACCATCAATTTTTAAGTATTAGTGATAACTTTGAAATGTTTCTCTTTTCATGCACATTTCATGTAGATCTACTCCATGTCTGCAAAGGCAGGAATATGCTTGATGTGTCGCCTTACATACATATACCACAGTTTGCGAATCAAATACTGCAGAACTACCAGAGTGCTACGCACAATACTGGATGAGTCACTGTCACAAGGAAACCTTGTATCTCCACTTTTCATTGTTTTTTGTTGAATAATTCATTTACAAATCACTAATTTCTAAATAAATATTAATTTCAACTTTAAAGTGGGATATTAAATAATTGATCAGTCGCATTATCATGGCATCTGACCAGTTGTACTGATTTATATTTTAGAATGAATAAAGAATGAAAATAAAACAATAAAAAGATAGTGGAGGTTTCTGCTGGATAGCGACAATATGCATTGATCGTAATTGTTGATTGATAAAAGAAAAAGAAATGGTCTAAACATAATCACAATCCAAGTCCATTTGACCAGAAATGACCAGAAGTTTCCACCTTTTGTTCTAGGTTGCTCACATGTGGGGTCGGCGTAAGAACAACGCGAAAATGAACTATGAGAAGCTGAGCCGAGGCCTACGCTACTACTACGACAAGAACATCATCCACAAGACAACGGGCAAGCGCTACGTTTACCGCTTCGTTTGCAACCTGCAAGGCCTGCTGGGATACTCAGCTGAGGAACTTCATGCCATGCTGGACATTCCACAGAGTGACGGCTCCGAAGCGTTTTCAGATTAATCAGATGATCAGCCTTTAAACCTGGAGGAGCATTTCTCTCTATACCATGCCAGGACAGATATACACTTAAGACTGAACCAGGAGGAACATTACTGCTGCCCGCAAAAACATCTGATTGGTGGGCACATTGGCTTGCACAGACATTTTGGAGGGCAGGTGCTGAAGGGCTGGAAGGGGGGATGTTGGGGCCATGTGAAACTTCCGGCTGCCTAACTAAGCTATAGAGGCTATCGGGGCATTATTGTAACGTGCTTTTGATTGTGAAGCATTTGTAGATTATCATATCAACATGGGCCAAAGTACATTGTGAAAAAAAATCTAACTTTGAAAAAGGGCATTTTTTTGTACAGCAGGGCCAAGGGGCAGGTGATTTAGCACCATCCCATACCTAAGTGTGCACATGGGTGGGCACATGCACATTTAGCATTATGTACAGTGGCTTTAAAAAGTCTACACACCCCTGATCAAATACCAGGTTTTTGTGATGTAAAAATAACAGAAAAACTTTTTCCACCTTTGATATAACTATTAACCTGTACAATGCAATTTAAAAACAAACTCAAAGCTAGGGGAAAAGCAAAGGGGAAATAATAGAAAATAAAATTAACATGAATTAATAATATATAAATATGCACATCCTTAAAGAAGTACTTTGTTGCACCACCTTTAACTTTTATTACAGCACCCAGTCTTTTTCGGTTAAGAGTCTATCAGCGTGGCATATGTTGATGTGTCAATATTTTTCCGCTCCTTTTTGCAAAAGCACTCCAAATCTGACAGATTTTGAGTGCATCTCACGTGCACAGTTCTCCTCAGATCACCCAAAAGATGTTCTATGCTATGGGATACAGCCAGGTCTGAATTCTGTCTGGGACATTCCAAAACCTCAATCTTCTTTCTGTCATTTTTTTACATCACAAAAACCTGACATATGGACAGTGTGTAGACTTTTTTTATAGCTCTTGTACATAAAGGATAATGGAATACCATTACAAAGCACTACCAAGACACTTTTCATTGGCATAGTACAAACGTAGATCTTGACTTTGACCTTTGACCTACATTTTACTGGATATTTCTTTTATTCTTCCATTCCAGGAGAAACGTGCAAAATGCAAACGATACAAAATGACACAAACAACGTTCAGAATATAATGCTGATATATTTATTCGATGTGTTTTGTATAATACCATATTTATTAAATAATATCTTGAATAAATTGCATATGGCAAATAATTTGTATATTTTCAAATGATTTAATATTTTTGAGAGATATTATTAATATCTCATCATGGATGTCCTCTGAAAAGAACAAAGTTCTCTTTCTTGCACTGGTTAATTTGTAGCGATGTGGTCATAGATCCGGATTCTACATGTGTATTTGTGCGGTGTGTGCGTGCGTGCGTGTGTGTGTGTGTGTTTGCATTTATTTGTTTGTCCTGCGAAGACAGCACAGATAGCACAAAAGCTCAGTTGGAGAAGGAATTAGTGGAACATAATTGACCAGCACTCCACCACTCGCCACCTGATTCTCAGTGCACATTAACCGCATTTGAGCAGGGGCTGTAATCTGACATGCACCATGGAGCGGTATCAGGGCTGGTCTGGGATAAAAAAAATTCCAACTGGGCATTTTAGTCAAGACGGTCCACCAGGCATTGAGAGAGAGAAAAAAGCCTTTGACTAATTGTTAGCCATCTAAAATCAGCTATTTGGACCCTAACAGTTGGACTGGGATTTTTTTTACTTGAGCAGGCATTTTTGGCAAAGTCCGGTCCACCAGGCATTGAGAGAGACAATGAAGACAATGATTTAAGTCTAATATCAGCTAGACCCTAACAGCCAAAATGCTTTACATTACACTTATATCACGGCAGTCTGGAATCTCCCATTGTGACGCGCTAAATGGGGTGTTGATTAACTGTCTATAGATGCACACCTAAAGTAGTCCCACTATTAGGTCACTTTTCTGCCCGCATAACTAGTGTATTAATGCGCTAAGGCTCGTTCATAAGTTAGGGAAAGAAAGTTGCAAAGCATTACGCGCTAAATTAACACATGTCGCATGGCGCGTCTGGAAACACCATCACCAGCAAAGTGAATCTGGTGCAAATCGTAATATAATGACCTAATCCAATTAGAAACATTTCTATTTCTCCCTGCTGACCATCACTCTGTCAACTTTCTGAGAGAGAGAGAGAGAGAGAGAGAGAGAGAGAGAGAGAGAGAGAGAGAGAGAGAGAGAGAGAGAGAGAGAGAGAGATTCCCTGCGCAAAACTAGGACTCTGCGTTTCTTCCCCACAAGAGGAGGCTATATGAAGAGTAGGCTAGGGGATATTTTCGGATCAATAGGCCTAACTAAGGAAGCGCATGGAAAGTTTCCCATGGGAGGAGAGCAGACTGACGAGGTGCCTGTTTTGATTAAGTTAATGGCGAGGTGAGGCATTTAGAATTTCGGCAAGATGCGCAGGGTATTTTTTTAATCTATTGAGATCTGTAAATTTGTAGGAATCATCATGCCAACTGCAGCATAATCTAGTGGACAAGAAGTCAGATGCACCTATATCGGACGAGTAGAACATGGGGCGAGTGACTTGACAACCAAATGCGATAGAATTAACGACTGGCTCTTGACTTAACAACCGAATGCGATAGAACTAACGACGGTGTCTTGGCCATAGCAACCTTACATTTAGAATTAGTAACGGCAGTTCGCCAGAAAGTTATGAAAAGAAGCTTCTTGTGGCGGAAGGAAGTAGTTCTACAGAAAACCTTTGTTTTAGCCATTAAAGCACCGAAATAATGCCTTAAATTACTTTCACACAGTGTGGCAACCGTGGTGTAAGCGGGATAATTGACTCCACGGTGTGCGTATAACAGGAAAAATAATGCACACCGATGTGTATTCGGCTTCGCGTCGTGGCCGCATCACCACCTAGGTGTGCATTATTTTTCCTGTTATACGCACACCGTGTCGTCAATTATCCCTTACTTAATCCTCAGTAGAATTCTACAACAATGGAATTCTATGGAATTTGACAGTTAAGTGGTTTTTAATATCTAACTATCTTGAAGAGGCCTGCTGTAGTGTGGGGAGGGTCAGGGCAAAATCATCAACAGTCCACTGGGCAAATGCCCTCTATGCCATATGGCCAATCCAGCCATGAGCGGTATGGAGCACAGCAGGGATAGGCCTCAACAAAAAAAGAAGAATTATTACTGGCTGGAAGCACATTTTGCAGAGTGAGTATTAAAGTGCTTTCTCAAATCTGGACATAACCTTTGTAGCATAATATGGAGTCCAACTGTTGTCCTTGGATTGCAAAACCTTCCAATTGACAAATATGGTCAGTAAGCATACCACTACCTTTAAGTGGTTATTATATGAATATGAAAGCTCTCTTTGCTATACCGACATTATTGTGAGCCTTGGTGCATCATTTTGACACTCTAGTCGTAGACATAGTCCAACATTGAGCAGCACCTGTGTATATAGTGTGCATGACAATGCTGTCACCACTCATCATAAATGTCACGTGGTATAATCAAAATGCCCTTTTACCCCATGTGATCAGATTTTTAAAACATTTTATTGGTGATCAATAATACCTTATGTGCCCCCCTCTGTCTTTTGGTAGTCAAGACAGAAGCTCAAATCCTCCTCTTGCCTCTCCAACCCCCTCCCTTTAATATTCTGTCTTTTTCTTCCTTCCACATGGGTAGGTGCGCTTGAGGAGGGAAAGTGGTGGAAGTAATGCTCAGACTCAACGCTGCTCTAGGTGCCCGAGTGGGTGCCTGTGCAGAGCTCTACGCCCAGTGGTTTTCAAAGTGGGGGCCAGGGACCCCTGCGGGGTGCCGCGAAGGGAATGCTAGCCTAGGGGGTCCATGGCAGGTTGGTAGAAAACATATAGCACAACAAAATAATTAATGGATGAATTAATGTGCACCAAAATAAACCACAACCAGCCAAACACTACTCCCATTAGTTAAGAACTAGATAATAATCTAATTGCATCTCTGAAAATTACCACCATTATCGTTATTTCATATTACACTGTATATCCAAATGAGACACTGACACACACACATAGAGGGGGAGGCAGAAAAAAAATAGTATAGCCCCAATGTAAGGGGGCATTGTCTGGAATCTACCGGTGTATAGGGGGACCTTGTCATGGTAAAGTTTGGGAACCCCTGCTCTAAGCCTTCTCCACCTCTCTCCTCTCCTTTCTCGCCCTCTCTATGTCTCCCTCCCTCTCGGTTTGACACATGTTCATTAAAAGCACCTCTCGCTGTTGAGTCATGCAAACATTCACAGCATCATTCAGTGGTTCTGTATCCAATATTTTTACACAATTTGATTGAACCGCATCTGTGGTATTCTGTAAACAAACTCTTTGTGTAATCTCCCTCTCTATCTCCACCGATTGTTTGTAAAGCAGCTGGAAATTGTCTTATGTGAAAACACCATGACATGCAACCAGAACATTACGCACCATGGTTACCACACATACGTTACCAAGGACTGATATTATTTGACATTTCACACACAGTATCTCTTTGCATCCCCTCCACAATAGTCATAATTGGTCAAACCATGTACCAAGCTCTGTCACAAGTCACTGTCTTCATTGCAGAAGGTAAATGACATTCTTTCTCTTCATGCGGACCCACTGTAGGCTGTATGGGTCTTGTAGGTAAGCATACTGTTGCGGAAAGCATCAAAGAATTATCACTATTGTTGCTGATAGTAAGGTGAGACGTGTATAGTAAATTATGTTAATTTATTACCAAGTAAATATTCATGAAAAGATCCAATTTGGGAATAAGCAGCACAGTTGTAATGGGCAGCATAGCTGCAATACCTTCTCTTGTCACAATCTACCTTGAGAACAAACAAACGAACAAAAGAACACAATAGAACATTGAAATTGCAATTTGTGGTCCATGTGCACAAAAGTTTAGTGGAGGGAGGGTTGATTGCCTTTGAAATGTGAAATATGCCCTGTCACTAACACTAAGGAAAAGGGGTAAATCACTGCACACTGATCTTCTTTGCTGAAACTTGAAAGAAGATCAGTGTGCTGTGATTTACCCCCCTTCTCCTCGGACAGCACCCGGACTCTGCATAGGGACTCTGTGTTGATCTGCTTGACCCAACAAAAAGTGTCTTCTGCCCTCTAGGGGTCACCCTGATGACATACTTGTGGGCTACTCACTTCATCCACAATAGCTCAAAAAGCAAAGACCACTTTTTCTGAAAACATAAGGCATGGTAGCTTTTCAGGGTTGTAAAAAGTAGAAGTAGAACTACTCTAACAGGTGTCATTACAACACTAATAGCATGATGTTACATAGTTGAAATTACATCTGTACTTCTACTTCTACTTAATACAACTCTGCTAGCTTAAGGTAAAAATATGTTTTAGACTGTGGAAAAGTGCAACTCTACTACAGTGTAATTACAGTCAAACCACACAATTTATTTATACTTATTTCTTTACCGGCAACAAATTAAAAGGCAAACAAAATGCCACACAAACCCAAAAACGAAATGATGCAAATTCTTTTTTCTGATATCACAGGCACTTTTAATTGAATTCCTGTGTACATGGTTGAAAGAGCTAGTTGAAGTAGATATCTGGATGATACAAGTATACCTTGTTTTAACTTAGAAACAAGGATATCAGCAAACTGTTGATGCAACATAAACATGGCTCTGTTTGGACATCATGTATAGCAGTCTGCCGATCTGGTCATGGCATCAAGATTTTTCTTTCATCCTTCATTGCATGCCCGTTGTGCTTGAGTACGTCTGTGTGTGTGTGTGTGTGTGTGTGTGTGTGTGTGTGTGTGTGTGTGTGTGTGTGTGTGTGTGTGTGTGTGTGTGTGTGTGTGTGTGTGTGTGCACACGCTTATGTGCTACTGTGCTTTTTGCTTCTCCCACTGCTCTGGCGTTAGGGTCTTCTGTTCAAATGCATGAATCTCTTTTAGTTCTTCAGCCAAACATGTGTTCACCATCCTGGAAATGAAGCAGACTTGGCTTTATTAAGCAACAGGTGTTTACCAAACTGAAAATGCAACCTTAGCTTAATTGTACTTACAAACCAGGGCTGAGTTTCCCAAAAACTCTTAAGTAGTACTCTTAAAGTCTCACATCATCACTTAAAGTGTATACATACACTATTTTACCTCACACATGCACTTTGCGCGAGCATTTTATTTTCATGTGCGAGAAAAAGGCCTACAAAACGATTGTATGTATCAACTTTTAGTGATGTGGTGTATACACAGGGCTCTAAATATATATTTTTTAATCACTACCCAAATTGCCAAAAGATGTTAATCTTACTAGCCAAATAATACATATTCACTAATGGGACAAAGTGGCAAGTAAGTTGGTCTTTTCTACCAGCCAAACTGATAGAAAAGACCAAATAATTTGCCACTTTCAAATGTAGAGCCCTGCTTGAACTACTTAGGCTTCAGTACCACTTAAATGCTTTTGTGGAAACACAGCCCAGATGAGAGAACACCAGATACAGCTACAATGTAGTAACACAGCACACTTCTCAGCAGCATGTCACTGTTACCTGTGTCTCTGTAAAAGGGGCTTTCCTTCGAACTGGGGAGACACAATGAGAACTTTGAAACTTCCGGCACATCTGTTCGGGGAGGTGTCTTCTACATCCTGTTATTAAGATGACAACGAGGAAAATAAATCCATTAGTCAGATTGGATATAAACTAAGATTCATTAGTAGTTGTCAAGATTGTGCATAAAATAGTGACTTGCTAAGCACTTGGTAAAAAAAATGGGACTTGGACTTGACTTGGTCATTTGTGTCTTAACTTGGAACTTGACTCAGACTTGAGACATAGCCTACTTCTGACTTGGTACCATGTCTTCTAGTCATATTGGGTAGGCTATGGGCCACTAAGCTTTATAGCCTAAATTGGTAGCCTGGTAAACTAGTAAATTACACATCCAATCTCACATTTGGTCTGGTTTATCAGGCTACTAAATTGGTGAAATTCTGAGGAAATCCAAGAAGGTACCGCATATATTTTCTAATATGAGAATATAGACATGGGTGGACATCCCGGCTTCAGAAGGTAAAGACCCTGCCACTAGCCAGCCGACTAATGACCACACACACCTAATCTGCACTGTGTTAGCAGAACAGAGAGAGGATATCTACTCAGTCCATTTTAGGAATGTATGAGGGGAGATCAATTCCCTCACATATGTGCGCATCGTCGGAAAAATGTGCATATTATCTGTAGGCTACCATAGGCACCATAACCATTGGTGCCACCATAGCGTGACACGCATACTCTTTTCCAATAGTAGACAGACATCAGTGAATATTTGAGAGAAGGCGTAGTTTAACAACATACTTCATCAGACAGCCTTTACTACGAGTAGGCCTATATTCAGACAACTCTAGAAGTGTTGTCTTGGCACATTTTCGTGAATTTGCGAAACGCCTGCTTTCATAATGCGGCTTCTCAAACACGGCAACATGCAGCCCAACCAGCAACATCACATACCACATGCACTGCTCCAATCGATGCTATGAGTTTTTCGCGGATGAGGTCAGTTGTTATTGCCATAATTAATAAACGAATAGAATGTCAGATTTATTCAGATGACAGAATTTACACACAGGGTAGGTTTTTTTTTTTTTTTTTTTAATACAGAGAGCTTTCTGTTTTCCCCGTAGCTGCTAATTCAACGCTCTCAGCCAATCGGATTTGTGTGGAACCTCTGAGGGTGGGGTCAAATGGGGTCCTAATTGGGACCCAAACTCAAGTTCGCCTGATCAATAATGAATATTTAAAATGCATAACTCACATACATGACTTTCATTTGTAGAACTTTATTCCAGTAGTTACATTTAATTGATTGTTTGTATCAAATAATCTCCAATTTGCGGGATAAAATACTTCGTTTTGCATTTATAATCAGGCTTATACACAAGCAGCTAAGATTGGTTTTCAAAACATTTTTGCAACAGTTTTGAGTGACACAGCCGGTTTCATAGTTCTAGCGATTATCAGGTTCTAACCTGATTGGTATCGACTTGGAGAGCAGTTATGAACGAGTGAAATCGTCCACTAGTCAGACTTACAAAATACTACCTCTTAAATATGTGAATCGAAAACGACGTTATCCGAACTCCAGCATACTTAAGTAGATTGTACAATGGTGGATGAGGTGGAAGGTTTTTTTGGTGTGTATATGCTATTTTGCACTAACACCATAAAGCGCCTAACTGGGAAAATTTACATCGGTAAAACTGTAGATCCAGAGCGAAGGATCGACCAACACAACGCCGGTAGACAGAGAGGTGGAGCGAAAAAGACCAGTGGCAAAGGACCATGGTAAGCATATCCACCAGGCTGGTTCAGTAGCTCTTGTGTACAACTGAAAAATGTGTGCGTATAATTACACAAACCACGTGTTTTGTTCTGTCTTTTAAATACATGGACAACAACAAAGTAGACCTTACACGGTCGGATTTTGCCACCAATTTTCATGAATGGTGCAAACATCTTTGCGAGTTGCCCCAGATGCACACACACTATTAACGTCAGTTTAGCGGTGCCCATTTTTGTTGTTCTTACATTTAAAGACCTGTGCATGTGTTTGCACAAGCCTTGTTCTACAAGGGCTCGAATAAAACGGTATAACTGTTTATGTGATGTACAGATTCTTGCTTTAAAACGTTAGGTTATGGCTATAACCCTCGGTTCTTTGATAACAGAGTGAGGTGTTTCACTATGGGATACGCTTGGGCGTGACCATCTATGGAAGCTCCAATGACATTACGTCTGTCAAAGACAGACAGTCGACGCAGTCGGGCTCCGCCCGCTTGGGGTGTCTACCCCCGTCGACACGCTGAGTCCAGCATTCTTAACGGTTTCTTCCCCACCTAACAACTAGTGCAAGGAGGGAAAAATAGGTGAAACACCTCACTCTGTTATCAAAGAACCGAGGGTTATAGCCATAACCTAACGTTCTTTTTCTAACTTCGCTCGGTGTTTCACTATGGGAGATATAGCCCACTCCCGGAATGCACGCTATGTAAAGCCCTTATTACAGTAGCATCGGTCAGAATGTATAGATCGCTGCTGGGGAGTCAGAACCTAGTACAGCGTGAGATAAGTGTCGGCCAGATACCTCTAGCTCATGAAAGCGGGCGAACGTGTACCCTGGGGCCCTGTTCGCTACATTGCACAGGCCTACCATTGGCAACCCCGTGGACAGTGCCCTGGAATTGGCCATTCCTGTTAATGCATAAGCTCTTAGGTCCCTAAGGGGCCGGCGAGACATTATTCTGATAGGCAACCGCTGTAGCTTTCACAATCCAATGAGACAACCCCTGACGTGGCAGTGGTAGTCCTTTATGGTGTGTGGCCGCCACAAAAAGTTGAACTCTGCTAAATTCTGTATAGTCACAGAGCTTTAACAGGACACACATAGTTGAGCTCCTGACCCTCCTCTGAGTGAGGGGGCAGGGTGCGGGGCATCCAGGTCCTTTCTCCGACATCTAAAGAAAGTCCTGCTCTGGGCACGAATCTGTAATGGGGAGAAGACGCACCTTCTTCAAATCAGAGTCAGATTGTAAACCAAGAGGGCCTCACAAGGAAGGCTTTTAGTTCACTCACTCATTTCATGGTGGTTAATGCTGTATTAGAACAGTCTTGACAAGCTACACTTCAAACCAGTGATTTGGAGGGGTGAGCGTGTAGCTCAACTTAACCAGAACTAAGTCTCCAAGGAGTACTACCCTGCTGGCTTGTACTTAACTTGTACTTGTGGCTGGCTGAAAATGCAGCAAGGTAAACTTTCCTATTGGGAAAGACTTTAACCCTGTGTATAAGATCCCATAGGAAGCTAAGAAGCTGAACAACAGGGCGTTAGGGAGAAGTGTCTCCGTGTGCCCCATACCTTGAACACACGCCATTTATGACCAAGTATGAAGTGTGTATGCTGCTGTCGCCCCTAGTACAGTCTCGGTGACTGCTGGGAGAGGGCGACTGCGTCTGAATTCTACCTCTCACAGAATGAGCCTACCGGACCAGCCTGTCTAGGTGTGAATTATAAATATCGCTTCTTGTCTGAGAGGATCTCTCAGTAGAGGTGGGGCCCCTGAGGGCCCTCCGAACATCCTTACACAATCGTGACCCCATGGTGACATAATTGGGCCAACAAAATCAGTAGCAGGCTCTGTTGCCTGACTCTGACCAGTGTGGGGGTTATTATGCTTATTGGTGTGAATGCATAGAGCAGGGTGTTTTGCCCATAGCAATCTAGTGCATCTTTTATGCCAAGGAGGAATAGAGGGCACTGTGTGTTTCCTTACAAGGTGTAGAGATAGCAAAAACCTGCACCAACCCCTGCCCCACACAAGCCGATGTTTGAGAGTAGAGAGGATGTTCCCCTTGGCCCTGTTCTGCAGACTTAACAGAAACTGTGACCCAGCAATAGTTTCCTCAACCACCTACATCGTTTTGGAAATGTTTCAGGGCCCAGAACACTTAATGTATATGGTCGCCCTGGATGTGCGATGGTGAAACCACTGCATGAACAACGTGGCCAGTAGGCTTTACTGTAAGCTTTACTGTAAAAGCCCTTCATCATAGAGAGACACCTCTCGCTACCGTAATAGCGGATGCCGTTACACCAACTGTAGTCTAGACCTTGTCTGACTACTAGCCTACTAACGGTGACTTGTTGAACCCAAATTCACTCGATGCTTTAGCGCCGTCCTGGAATCTAATGCTGACTCCTTCGAGAGGGAGCAATAGGGGAAATTGTCTTAATTACAGTATTCTGATCCCAAGCCTGTCAGAGGGGCTAACGCCGTCCTCAATCGCCGGTTGAGGCAGCGAGATGCTGTATGTTTTGCCGTGGCGGCGAAACTCATAATACACATTCTGATTTCAGACAGGCTACAGCCTTGTGATACGATCATCTGCTGTAACTCTTGTGACAACCCCAAAATCGAGACGATGATATGATTGACAAAGCACCTTGTTGTCAGATGTATGCGATTGTGGCATACCTGTTTTTATAAGACGGTCTGTAAAATGCGCTTTCCAGCTGAGATCGCGCAGTATGTTGAACAGAGCCCATTGACGGCTCCTTAGAGTAGAAAAGAAGGGATCTCTTCGTTCGTAACTCGAGAACTCAGTCTACTGACCTTAAATTAGTGTTCCACTGAACCTAGGTGGTTTTGTGATCAACAGAAGTTCTTTATCCACTTACAGTGGAATAAAGTAGTGTTGCGTTTGTGTACTGTACGTCATGGATGAGCATGACCCGTCGCTCTTATATGACGTTAGTCACGTTACCCACGCAGCCGTGACGTGACGCGACGCACACTAGTAGCGTCACCGGAGAGATCTCTGATATGTCTCCGCTGCCAATAAGGGGGAAATGGTGCACCCCTCTTTTTTAAATGTATGTACCGTATTTATTTTCGAGAGAGATTTCTGGTGTCAGTACATTGTACTTGTACACCTCGTGTGTGACTTCTCAATAACAACTCCGTCCTTGGCCCAAGGCCTGGATGGGGATGGCATTCTTTATTTATTTTAAAGCACACTGGTCTGTTGTGGCTACCCCTAGGCTGCACGGGGAGCCACTTTTGTGTTACCAAATCTGCCCCTCGCCTGGGTGCGAGGGGTATTTGTTCCCTTAACACTGCTAAGACTACTGTGATAGTATCCCCTGTGTGCATAATGTTAACAATTTCACCCTTGGCCCCTGCCTGGATGCAAATGATAATTGTTTACTGAGCAGTTTAGTCTGGTGAGACAGAGGCTACTGCTTTGCCTTACTTGTGTAAGTTATGTAGTAACAATTTCGCCCTTGGCTCTTGCCCAGATGCGAATGACCCTTGTTTACTGCACACTTTAGTCTGGTGAGATGCAAAGTGTGCATGTTATAACATGTTAACATTGTTATGTGTTAAGACAATTCGCACTAGGCCCCTACCTAGATGCGAATGACCTTTGTTTACTTAACACTTTAGTCTGGTGAGACACAATGTGTGTATATTGTGTTAATAAAATTCGCCTTTGGCCCTGCCTTGGTGCGAATGACCTTAGTCTACTTAACACCTTAGTGAGATGAGACCGCTCTCATGCATTATGTGCATCTTATGTGTTGACCAAATCGTTCCTGGCCCTTGCTAGGAAGATAAAGATCTTTGTATACTGAACACCTTGGTATACTGAACAGTTTGGTGAAATTACCCTCTGTGTAGCATTGGCGTTTATTTTGTATCAACAGATTCGCCTTTGGCCCACGGCCTAGGTGCGAATAATGTATATTTACTGGACACTGAGATTGGGTGTGATTTGTGCTTGGTGACACTTTGTCTGCAGTTTCAGATTTTGAACACCTGTAAGACATAACCTTTTCTCCATCTTCCTCTCCGCTGTGGGCAAGGACGTGGGAACAAGTGAGCCTGGGCTGTCAGGTCCGCCACTGGGTCCTGTAGGCCGTTTGGACAGTTTGGGCCTCTGTTCTGGGTTGAAGCACCTTGAGCTTCTGACCGTTCTAGCCCTTAGGGTGCAGGCTATGGCCTCTCTCTCCATAGGATGACTACCTTGGCAGTGTTGACCTGTCTGGGAGGTTGGGGCCTGGGGGCGGCTTGTGTGTCAGGCTCGCCCAGAGAGCATCATCCTTCTGCCTGCCGAGACCTTGTCTCCCTCATCTTCACCAGCACAGCGCCGGGCCCTTGGTGCAGCGTGTAGATGATGCCTGAGTGTCTGTTTTGCCGTGTCCGTCTGGACCTGGTGACAGCATCAGAGAGCAATCGGACCGGCTCGCCCACCTATCAGTCTCTCTTGCAGGGGAGAGCGATGTTGGACATAGTCGACACAGCCCGTCGGTTAGGGCACATTTGGAATACTTGTGAGGCTTCCAGTGACAGGGGGCCATCTCTCAGACAGGCCAGGACTGCTGGGAGGGGTGGCCAGGTTGGACTTGAGGAGGGAGGGGGGGTTAGGGGGCAGTGTTGCTGGTCCCTTTCCTTGTTTCCTTGTCTCCTGCATCCTGAGCAGAGGGCCGCCGAGTCAGCATGGTCACTGGGGGGCCTTGATTACTGCAGGATAGGTCGCCCACCCTGTTGGGGTCGAGGGGGCAGCGACGTGATGTCCCTGATATTGTGCTTTATGCTTGGGTATCCTCCTGCTCCCTGTGAGAGGGGGTAGCCTAAGCTGGGGTCGTCCTCGGGTGGCATGGTATCCACAGAGTCTGACTTGTGCATGGGGGCTGTTAGTGACGATCACCACATTCAGCCTCTCCTCCCGAATTGTCCACGCAGTGGTGCAGGTATGGCGGCCTGCAACCGTTGCATGTGCATGGCAGGGTTCCATGCAGACCTGGGATTCTCCGCCCGCCATGGTGGGCTGCGTGGCGCCGGCACGGGAGGCAACGGGCTCTTCACTCTTTATTTTCACTCTTCCCTATGGCGGGGGAAATGCCTGAAGCATCTTTCAGAATAAAAGAGAGGAGAGTAGTGTTACTCGAAGAACTCGTCATAACAAGTGATTACTTCAGTTAACACCAGTGTTAGCAGATTAGCCGCACGTGCGGGGTAGCTACAGATCGAAGCTAGCAACTTGTTTCCCGCCGAGTGGGTTTACATGCGGTGGGTTACCAACAGAAAACAGATTAAAATAGTCAAACAGAGTAGCGAGTGAGGCGTTCTCGCTCCCTGTTGTAAGGTGTAGCTTACCATTAATAAGTTATCACCGGCACCCGAGTGCTGGGTGGAGGTAGAGGTAGCTAAATCAGGCTAAGCTGAAGTTAGGTGGGTTAGGTAGCCCGCCATGCTAAACTTGTAGCTACAGATTGAAGCTAGCAACTTATTTCCCGCCGAGTGGGTTTACATGAGGTGGGTTACCAAATGAAAACAGATGAAAATAGTCAAACAGAGTAGCGAGTAAGGCGTTCTCGCTCCCTGTTGTACGGTGTAGCTTACCATTAATAAGTTATCACCGGCACCCGAGTGCTCGGTGGAGGTAGAGGTAGCTAAATCAGGCTAAGCTGAAGTTAGGTAGCTAGGTGGGTTAGGTAGCCCGCCATGCTAAACTTGAAGTTCGCCACGACGCGGACACTTCACTAGAGTTGGAAAGTAAGCTGACTTAACTGCAAACCTTCAATGCACTTCTTGACGAAGGCAAACAATATAGCACTTACCGGCCGCGGTCGCGTTCGGCGACGGGGTCATGGACGGTCCGTCTGTGAACGGTTAAGCGAGCACAGCCTTGGCAGGTGCGAGGAGCTTGTAGTAGATCTTCACGGGAAGAAAGCGAGAATGCTGGACTCAGCGTGTCGACGGGGGTAGACACCCCAAGCGGGCGGAGCCCGACTGCGTCGACTGTCTGTCTTTGACAGACGTAATGTCATTGGAGCTTCCATAGATGGTCACGCCCAAGCGTATCCCATAGTGAAACACCGAGCGAAGTTAGAAAAAGAACCACGGTGGCCGCCATGTTGCCAGGCTGTTGTCACGAATCAGCTTCTCTATTGGTCCAACACTATCACGTGACGACCGTGGCTCTGTGGCAGCCTTCTTCATCTCCTTCTTCTTCTTCTTCTTGTGTGTGTTGTCCCGGGCTCAGAGAGATAGATTACATTGCATTTATTGGGTTCGGGGGACCTTTGGGACTTTGTCCCGGGCCCAGCAAAAAGCTGTCAGCTGGCCTGTAGTCACTATATCACCAGCTATTGTCACAAAGTTGTCTATTGGACCTTGTATAAAACTCCCTGCTTTGACCTCAAAAACAAAGACCAAATATATATTTTTTTATTTTTTTTATTTTACCTTTATTTTACCAGGGAAATAAAATCACATTGAGAATAAAATTCTCTTTTACAAGTGAGCCCTGGCCAAGGCGGCAGCACACATAACAGTTACATTTACAGACAGGACACAGACAAAACAGAACAAATCAATATGGATAAAGAGATAAAATTACACAATAAAAACCATAAAATAATAAACATAAAACAACATTAGAAGGAGATTAAAATATTAAAAGCAAGTGCAGACAGATTTAAAAGTGTCATTAAGATAGGTTTTAAACTCAGCTACAGACATAAAAACAGCAAGCTTAAGAGATTTCTGCCATTCATTCCAGTGAGTTGGGGCACAATGAATAAAAGCAGTTTTACCAAATTCAGTTTTTATCATGGGGACATTTAAAACAATGTAGCTACTTGAGCGTAGGTTGTATCCTTGACTGCTAAAAGATAAAAGGCTCTGCATATACAAGGGGAGCTGGCCAACTAAGGCCTTGTATACGAATAAAAGCCAATGTTATATATATATATATATATATATATATATATATATATATATATATATATATATATATATATATAAACGTAATTGCATTGTTAGCTTGTTGTATATTACTTAAGAAAGGTTATGTAAATGTATGACATCAGCTGTAAGGTAGGTAGCAAAGCTATGAGCATAGGAAGTATTGGATTTGTGCAGGTGTGGTATATTGTGAATATGTGCATGTAGGCTACAGAGGATATTCTGCACAAGCACACTGTGAACTTATTATGCAGATAATTCAGAAGAAATCTCAGGAATTTGGCTGTTCAATTTTCCTCTGTTTTATTGTTACAGGGAGATGGTTCTAATAATCCACGGTTTTCCATCGGCCATAGCTGCTTTGAGGGTAGGTGTGCAATTTAGGTGCACTACAGTCTTTTCATGCTGCTTATAAGCCAATCAATGTAGCGTTTGCCATGGGACAAATTGCAATAGTAATCATTCCAAGTTTTTTGTAACCCCTAGGTTTATCTAAATAACATACAAAATCTACAGATAGTTATATTTAGTGGAACATACTTCTTTTCAAGGTCAAAGTGCAGTTCAAAAAGTCCAAGGTATTACAGAGTGGCTATCCCAGGGGATGAATTGAGAAGGTAGGGTATAGTGGGTAAAGTGAGTTGCTGTTCTGTTGTGAGGCAACCCTCAGTGCAGTAATGAGTTTAAGGTAGTGTTTTTTTTTGCAAAAGGTTGTGGTGAGGTCTATTGTTTGATATCATTGGCAAAGCCAACATCCCACCCCAGACAGCATGTTTTTATCAGAACAGAGAAAATGTATGTTAGCTGTTATCTTATATCATTGGGGCTCTTTGCGATGTATCTGACTGTGTTTTCACTCGAACACTAAGGAAATGTGGCACCCTATTAAACGAAGGCGCACATAGTTCCTTCACAAGCACCTAAATGAACTCATTCATAGTCCGTTCATCAGGCAGTAAATAATGTGCTTTCAGTTCACGTTTGCCCAAATCATGAACTAGTTCATGAACTGTAGGCTAGTTCATTGAACTATATCAGGTACAACACTGACCACAGATATCAATGCCATTAGCTGATGTGTACACTAATTGCACCTCTCCTTTCTCCTTTGTCCACTCTTCAGTTTGAGTGGGCATGGCAGAATCCCGACAGATCGCGCCGGTTGGCGCACGTGGAAATAAATATAGGAAAAGAAACCAGTCTGCAATTCCACTGGCGCATTGTATCGCACATGTTGCAGGTGGCACCATGGAACCGCTTACCACTCACAGTGCGCTGGTTGCAGCCCAAATACCATCTTCACTTTGACACGGGGTTGTGGCCGCCCTCTCACATGCTTATAGCCTTCGGCGCTGTGAGGGCGAAGAAGAAGACACCAGATGGAGATGCCGTCGCTGACCAGCACGGGGGACAGCAAGAACAGCTGGACAAGAAGGAACGATGCAAACTTTGTTTAGGGATTGTGAAGGTGAGGAACTAAATGACCACACATATTCTTGCTTTAGCATCTCATCTTCTGAGGTTAGATGTACAGTATCATGAAAAGATAAACATCACATTTGTGGCTAGTAGAATAGCTGAATTGCTAGTGACTCTAGAGAGCCACTAGCCACAGTGGCTGGTAAGTGAAAAAGTTATCGTCAAGCAAGCCCTGGTTTGCACCATTTCGTTGTAGCTGATGTTGAATACGGATGTGTTCACTGAAGGCCATTTCAAGTAAGATAATGTAACATTTAGAATTCAGGCGTTACGATTAGAGCTGGGACTCGATTACATTTTTTAATCAAATTAATCTATAGGCTTTGAAATGTATTAATGAAATGAATCGCATTTTAATCGCATTTAAATATCTGACTTGTAAACAGTGAAAAGTTTTTTTTTTTTCACATGGATTTTGAATAATGACAATAAATAAGCTTAATCTAAAAATATTTTTCATTTTTAAAAGAAGAGAAAACTCTTCTCAATTTCAGCAGACTGTTCACCATGAGGCAAAATGCTGCCCTCCAATCTGGTCTAATCCAGAACTATGTAGGCCTAGCTATATTATAGTGTGATTAAAATGAGTATTTTTTTTAGTCGCAAAATTAATGCATTAATGTCCCAGCCCTAGTTACAATGTAACATTTACAATTACAGGCATTACATGTAAATGACCATAAGGTAGCGCCCATGCGCTGCGAACGTCAGCTCAGACTGAAAACAAGGCATGAAAATCAGGGTTGAGAACATAGTTTTTCATTTCACGACCAAAGATTTGTCATTAAAAGTCTCAAAACTCAAATTTGTCAAATCAATTTTTTGACAAACGTGAAGAATAGTAATATATAATGAAAGAATCCCTTTGAGACTAGAAGTACTGGTTCATTGTAAAATTACTACCAGTACTGTAATAGTGGAAGTAGTGCCTCAAGCAGTGTAACATTGGCCTCTTTAGATTTAAAGAATCCATCTATCCATCGGCTTACAGTCTAATCTTGAAATGAGCACAGTCAGCAGCTCTTGACTCAAAATCAGTACTCACCAAAAAACATTTGACAGTGAGGTAACCAGTGTTAGTAAAAGGCTGAAAATAAGCAAATGGAATGACTCGTCATTTTTCATCAGAACAGCAGGGCTCATGACCCGGTGAATAAGTCCAACCTAAATACTTACAGTCGTCAATTTCCACATTAGGAGAGGTGAGAAGCATAGTTTCTGGGACTCACATATGGATCCTAGGCTGTGTTTACTCAACATAAGCTTTTCATTTGAGCCTTGCACACTAAAGTTCCAGCAACTTCAACGAAAAAACTGTTCTTACTCTGCTGCTCCATTTAGGTAAATTTTGTTTTGTGTCGCCTCTTAATTAGCATACCCATTCTGTCATAGACCTAAGTACCATATCAAAGTGCTAGACTTTTTTGGGGATTCCATAACGCTTTGGTAATTTCCTAATGCCAATATTGAATTTTATTCATGGGTGTCCGTGGTCATTTCACAGAGTTCTGTGAGATCACACTGCCATCGCACATCATCACTTGAACAGAATGTACCTCTGATCAATGAGTAACAGGGTGCATCCCAATATGTGACCTTGCCTCCTCCACTTGCCTCCTCCACTTGCTTCTCGTCATGATGACATCACTGACAACAGCATTATATTTCAATATCTTGCAAAAGCTCAATTGTAAAGTATTTTTCTCATTTGCAATTGGGATGGTGAATGAAAAACAGTCCCTCAAAAGTTGTTGTGGCGAGGCTGACAGCTGGGAAACTTTATCGTTTTCTCCACGGAGGAGGGGCCAGGAGGCGGGACGAGGAGACAAGCACAAGTGGAGGAGGCAAGGACACATATTGGGATGCACTCACAATGTGACATCTTGATGCATACTGGATAACTGGCTTTTGCATCTTAATCTAAATTAACTTTAGATTAGACTACTGAGGAGGGTGATTGGGGTGGGGGGAGTTGTATGTGTTGTTTCATGTTGTGTTGTGTACTGTACACTTGTGTGAGGCGGGTAGTCAAGCCTGCTGTGTGGATGGACACATGAGTGTGGCTTTCATAACCATTTGCCGTTTCCTGTCAGCCCTCAGATAAATTGTCCTGCTTCCTGCCACCATGTGACACCGTGTGTCACCTGATTTGTCTGGCCAAGCACTTCCTCAAAGCAGAACACGGCAACCACTGGCTGCCTGTAGAGGGCCGATGTCCTGGCTGCCAGCACTTACTGCTTTGGGGAAATCTCATTCGTCATAAGAATGGCTATGAGCTGGAAGAAACAGCAAGAGCTCCATCATCACCCCAGGATTGTGACCTCGAAATGCCTGCCTTTCTTAAACCCAAGGTGACCTAAGATGACCTCTATCACATGTCAGTATACTAGCATGTCTTACTGAGCTTCTCGCACCTTACATACCAGCTTGACCTCCATCCCAGATGTGCGGAATAAGTTAGCTGGCCAAAGAGCTTTCAGCTTCCATACACCCTCTATCTAATTGTTATTTTATTTCATTATTAAGCTCACTTCATTTATCCTAACTTGTTGATTAATTTCCCATCAGTAATATTTTCCCTATTTGTTTATTTATTTATTTTGTTATCATTATTTTATCATTTGTTTAATATTTGTTTGTTTGAAGCAATTTGAAAACATGGTGGTGATATTATACTGTAAAGAATAAATATTATTATTATTATTAGTAGTAGTGGTACAATGAAGTAGAAGTCAGTGGTATAATGACATACCAAAAAAGTTGTTGTAGTTGTGGGTACTGCGTAATATAAGATCATGTACTGTGAATAAAAGGCCAACTGGGAAACTCCCATTGTCATTGTGGCACAGCACTCCCGCCGCACTGATCCCTTGGGGCGCCATTCGGGGCTGCCCCCTTGCACGGGTGAGTCATAAATGCAATTTTGTTGTGTGCAGTGAACACTTGTGTGCTGTAGAGTGCTGTGTCACAATGACAATGGGAGTAGGAGTTTCCCAATCGGGGCTTTCACTTCACTTACCCATGACTAGATATTGATGGGCCTAGAATTGGGCTGAGAGTGTGTCCCCACTCACACGCCTTTGAACAAACACGTGCAATTATGTGCTTAGCAAAAAAAAACAAAAAAACAACAGTAGTACTGTCTGCTGTGGATCATTTACCGCTTTGATTCTTCAGTGAGAATCTATACAATGTATGGGTGTCATGAAAAAAAGAGAAAGCATTGAATGAGAAGGTGTGTCTAAACGTTTGGCCTGTGCTGTACAGGTATGTTCATATTGGCTCAAGCTAGGGATGTCAACAATTAACAGATTAATCTATGTAAATCAATTAAAGCTTTACTTGTATTATAAAATTCATTGCAATTCATTTGCCACTTATCAATTAATCTTGAGTCGATCAATAAGGTCAATCAACTAGCAATTAATGAATGAATCGATAATTTGCATCCCTAGCTCAAGCTCTATTAGGTTTGGAGGATATGGTGTTACCTTGGGACCTTACGAGCAAATATCACATGACTTGTGGAACAATGCATGTCAGCCATGTTCATTTAAACTTAAATTCCATTATCTTTTATTCCACACAGTCATGTGCTGACGAACTGCAGATCTGACCAGTTACTTCATCACGGCAGTTCCTGTGGAGAGAGAGACTTCCCACCCACTCAGAGTCACAGGCCTGTGTTGACCAGTGAGCAGTGTCTGAGGTTTGAGGTTCGATGGTTGACCCTTCCCCTCAAAGTTTGGCTGGGACAGCAAAACTTGGCCTTGTGATTTCTCCTCCTTCAAGTCACATGAACTGACATGACCCATAGATGTGCATCAGTGGACATGGACAGAGATAAGGCAGAAGTTTCTTGTGAACAGAAAGTAACATTGACCGCGAAAAGGACGCATCAAGTTGGTGTGGAAGAGAAAGAGAAACATGGTCCTTAAATGCAGGGCCGCTGACAGCTTTTGCTGGGTCCTGGACAAAGTCATTCATACATACATACATACATACATACATACATACATACATACATACATACAATGAAATGGACACCCAATTTTGGACCCCCACTCTACCTGGGCCCGGGACAAATTACCCCCCCCCCCCCCCCCTTCAATGAACTGTATTCTTGTGCGAAAATTCAGATGTCCATTTACTTTTATAATAAAGTTTCAGCTGAAGTGCTTCATAATGTTTGTTGTTTTAAAGAAGTACCTCATGGGCAATTATGTTGTTGCATGGGATTGTTTATTCATGTTGCATATAGCAATTAATTAAAGATCAACTAAATGAGACCTATGGCACACTTACACACTGGCAGGAGAGGACAAATGTATAGTCCCTTCGTAGGCTCATTTGCCAGTAATTGTTATGATAGTGGGTAGGTCAAAATCCTAAGTAAAAAGAACTAACCATATACGCCTGGGCTGAGATCTCCGCAAGAATACTATCGCCACGCCATCGATCAATCAATATTATTTATATAGCACAGAACATTATCATCCATAACTGTCATTCAGTGGGCTAAAGAGTAAAGAGAGAAGAGAAAAAATAATAATGTATATTATATTATTATAGACAGTAAATAACTAACCATCTCCCAAAGGCAGATGAAAATAAAGCTGTTTTTAATTTCTTTTTAATAAAGCATGATACGGTTGGGGCAGTTCTAATTTGGGCAGGTAGCTGGTTCTAGCATTTGGCAGCATAAAGACTAAATGCCATTTCTGCTATAATGTAGCGCCCACAGAGTTTTGATTGATTGGATGCTTAACCTGTTCATTCAAGCCAGTTCATACTGTTAAAGGTACACTGTGCAGGGAATGGTCAAAAAAGGTACTGCAGCTATACTGCTCATTGAAACTGGGCTGCCTATTGCCAAATTTGATCTTTTCATGAAAGTTTACTGAGTAATAAACTCATATTTTCTAGTATGGTCCAAGTACAGTCATTTTTGCAGCTAAAAATAGCTATTTCTGGAAATTCAAAATGGCGGACCATGGAGAAGATCCCCCTTTTCATATGAATATAGAATACGGTATATACTAGCAAGACCATTAGCTTGTGTGCCCTTATCGGGAGACCTAAGAACATTCCTCTTTTGATACAAACAGAACACAGAGGCTGCAGAGTACGTTCAGACACACTAAGCCATTGCTAAGGTATTACAAATGTATCATGAAAGTGTCTGAAGGTACTCTGTAACTTCTGTCAGGATCACCTGATCAGGACAGCTGATCAAAACTGACAAGACAAGTTCAATAAAACTACCTTACAGACACTTGGAGGGCAGAAATGCGCCTTTCTCTGATGATATGACTGATTAAGCTGTATCGTTGTAATGGCCTGAGTATCCTCAGTAAACTCTGAACATGATTGACAAATCTCTGCCTCTGTGTCTATCTTCCACCTGTGAACACAATTCTTACAGTATGAAAAGTGCAATTTTTCCAGTCATAATGAATAGCCTACTTAGAATTTGATGATGGTGGTGGTAAGTAGGCCTATCCATGAAAAAGGTAACATTAGTGAATGGGTAGCATGAAATCTGGAAATAAACAACTAAAAATCTTACACAGTGTACCTAAACCGAATGAAACTGTAATTTGGAAATAAGAGCCATTGACGAAATACAATCTAATATTATTCATGTGGCGATTTACATCGATTTCAATTAGGCCTATCTGTCCTGGATTTCAAAGAAGCACAATGATTTAAAAATGTCAACAGGCCTGGGTTGTTGTTTTCTTTTTCAGACATCACCCTCAATTTTGCAAAGTAATACAGTGCAGATAAGGCAAAAGTAAATTTGATTTATTTGTTTGGAAAAGGTTATATAAAAAAATCATGCATGCTATTACACCAAATCAGTCTTATGTGAGTCCATTTGGCTACTCTTGCCAATGGTCTGTGGACACACCACCAACAGTATAACTGTCAACCTTTGGCTTCCCAACTGGACAGGCTGATTTCACGGAATTACTGTATGATTGAATTGTTTTTGGTGCTCCATATACTATCAGTGTATTTATGACAACAGTTAAAAAAATATACAGTGTATTGAATGTGCACTAAGTAGGCCTACAACGTTATACTTGTGATGACGTGTAAGCATTTCAAATATATGAAAAATAGACAATTGTACAATTATATGCAGTAGCAGATAATTTTACACACACATACACACACACACACACACACACACACACTATATTTCAAAACACTGAATAGGCAAAATCAATATATTTCATGGTTACAAATCGGCATACACATGATGGCCCTTCTGCTTCTCTCTTGATTCTGTTTGTCATTGCTGGTCCGCAGGAACATGCACTGTGATCACAGGCTGGAAAAGAACAAAGAAGAAAAGCCGGTTCATTGTACACTCGCATGATCAAAAGAATTGAACTCACAGATGTAAACATTACAATGAATTGAGGAAACACACGAAACAGTTTTATCTTTGACCTTTGTTAATTAAATGTTGGTCTTGTCTTAAAGTTTATGCAACACAATATATGGTTAAGTAAAATCACTGTAATCACACAGTGTGCAGAATTATTAGGTATTAAGTCTTATTTGTTATTAGGTATGAAGTACTTTGATCATAAGGGGGATATGGATGTCTTGAAATTGCCTAAATATTGGTCACATGATCACATTACTATCAAACACATAATTACAAAGCCAACAGGGTCACAAGTTAAAAGTGAAACTACCAGAAAACTATTACTCTGCAGCGCATGTCACTCCACAACTGAAACCTACATTGAGTGGGACGACAAGACATGGCCAAAGTAAGAGGCAGAAACCTGACAACCACTCAATAAGAAACTCAAGTCAAGACTGGGTCTAGAAATACGAGAAGACAGATTCTTCCAAAGCTTTTATGAACTAGTGAGAGTGCCTCTTGATGGAGCAAATGGATGAGCCCATTGCTGGATCAGGAATTTGCGCCAGAAACACTGTACATGAGACGAAACGCTTAAAAAAACGTCCATAGAAATGAACGATTTGTAACGCCAAAACCCCCACCTCTCCGGCAAAAAGGGCCAAATTGCCTACCGATCCTATCATCTCGCAAGCAAATGCCACTCATGCGCAGTTGAAAAATATAGAGAAATAGCTGCCTGAAATAGTTGCCCCAAGATGTCCGCCAAGTGGAGGGATAGAGCTCCACAAAGACGGCAAGAATGCGGGAGGGATAGTGGTGTGGTGTAGAATTAGAGACGAGCAAGCTGGGCCATTTCATGTTGAAAATGGGCTAAATCCATCTCCCAAAGCCACTGCCAGTGTCTAGAAGAGATACTCCTAAAAAGGTGGCAGAGGCAAATGTCTGCATCTTTCAAGAGGACTGTGATCTTTATGCAGAACGTTGGCGTCTGAGTGGAGCTCTATACACACAAAACTGATCCAGCCATGAGCTCATCCACCTGGTCCATCAATAGTCACACGGAGGAAAATGTGCCTTTCTTGTCCATGTAACGTGTTAGAGATTTGACTGGTGGGTAGTAACGCCATTCTCTGTGTATCAGCAGACTCCATTCTCAATTCAACTCAATCGAGACCGGGGTGTGTATGACACAAACTTCTTATCAGTCAAAAGTAAAGATAGGATTTTCTTTTTATCTTGACATTTTCCAGATTTTCTTTCAGACTGTAAACCCGAATTGCCCAATTCTGGGACAAATCAAGAGTCCTGTTTCTGATTGGAACTCACCACGTGGCCCACCGGTGAGCAGCACTGCACCACTTTGCAGCAGTAGGCAGCCAGCGTGGCAGAGATGCAGATGAGGGTGATCAGGACCACCGCGTCCTCCATGATGAGATGGAGCTCAGCATCCTGCCAGAGATGCAGACGAAAGGGAGAATGGGTAGATGAATGTTTTAGTGGCGTGCAGTGATGAAAGTTAATGGGTGCGCACAAGTGCACAGCACCGGTATCTATAAAATTTACAGCCAGTGCGCAGTACCTGTAAGAGAACAGGTTTAATACTGGCCAAAAACCCACATTTGAAAAAAATTAAGGTGCGCTATTTACAGAAGTAAAAAATTATAACCACACTTTGCCGTTTGAGACAAGTGTTCTATGAAGAGAATAGCCCATAGTTATCCAAAATAGTCAAGCAGACATATAGATCTGTAGTGCACGGTAGCACCGGTAACATCCGTAGCACCGGTAATACATGAAAACTACTTTCACCCCTGGTAAGTGTGGTCACATGACGCTTATTCTTGGTTATGGTACTTACAAAACCTGATTCTAAACCTGTCAGTGGACAATGTGTGTGCACCTACCTAAAAACATGTCGAACTGTGCCAAGACCAAAACCCATTCCTAGGCCTAACCTGTGAATAATGTGTGTCCACCAAACTAAAACATAGCCTTCATTTGGCATGCCGCTTCCGCATGCCACATGTAACTTAATCATCTAACTCCTGCTGACAAAAAAGTTAAACCAACTCCCATTTTATTCAGCATTGTTTAATGGCCGCTTTTTTAGGCAGTATGAGCTTGTATGTAAGGTAAAATAAAAACGTAATAATAAATTAACATTGTGAAGGGAAAGCAAGGGAGAGTTTTCAACATCTATTCAGTTGTGATGCTGCTGCAATTCATTGAGGATTATGTCTTCAAACATGTCCACTTACCCTCAACATTAAGCAGCCGTCAAACTCATGATAGCAGGAGCCAAAATGTATGACCTCACTGCCAACCATGACCAAAAAGAAGGTGATCCCACAGATTACACAGGCAATCACCTGCATTCCCAAACAGGATTTCAACTGGGCAGAAACAAATGAGTTTATTAATTTCAGTTTAAACAGTGTATAACACAATAGTATGCTTGGTGATAGAGAAGGAAAATACAAACCAACGCTAGGTAAATTGTGAATAATAACAAGATACTGTCATTTTCAAAACATGCATCTTTAATACTGAGTGACTCAGGCTCTCTGTGATGGTCTTATGGTCGCACTTGAAAAAGGACGAAGGTCCGAAACGTTGTGCCAATAAATCACTGGGAGCATTAACAGTGTTGTGGACTTCTATCATTTACTTCATGGTCTTATACAGTGCCCTCCATAATTATTGGCACCCCTGGTTGAGATGTGTTTTTTAGCTTCCAATTATTTTATTTTTTTCTAAATAATATGGGACCTTAATGGAAAAAAAGAGAAAAATCCAACCTTCAATACAAGTGCATTTATTCAGTGGGGAAAAAAATCCCACATAAAGAAATAATTATTTGACATCAAATAATGTGTGTCACAATTATTAGCACACCTGGTGTTAATATTTTGTACAACCCCCTTTTGCCAACAAAACAGCACCTAATCTTCTCCTATAATGTTTCACAAGATGGGAAAAGACAGAAAGAGGGATCTTCAGCCATTCCTCTTTGCAGAATCTCTCTAAATCATCCAGAGACCTGGGTCCTCTCCTCTGTACTCTCCTCTTCAGCTCACCCCACAGGTTCTCAATGGGGTTGAGGTCAGGGGACTGAGATGGCCATGGGAGGAGCTTGATTTTGTGTCTGGTGAACCATTTCTGTGTAGATTTGGCCATATGTTTAGGGTCATTGTCTTGCTGAAAGACCCAGTGACAACCCAGCTTCAGCTTTCGGGCAGAGGGCAACAGATTTTGATTCAAAATGTCCTGGTATTTCAAAGCATTCATGATGCCATGCACCCTAACAAGTTTCCCAGGGCCTTTGGAAGCGAAACAGCCCCACAGCATCACTGACCCACCCCCATACTTCACAGTGGGTATGAGGTGCTTTTCAGCATGCACATCTTTCGTGGTACGCCAGACCCACTTAGAGTGTTTGTTGCCAAAAAGCTCAATCTTGGTCTCATCTGACCAAAGCACACGGTCCCAGTTGAAGCCCCAATACCGCTTGGCGAACTCCAGACGCTTGCGTTTATGATTGTGAGTGAGGAAAGGTTTTCTCCGTGCATGCCTCCCAAACAGCTTGTTGGCGTGTAGACAGCGCCTGATGGTTGATTTGGAGACTTTGTGACCCCAGGATGCTACCATTTGGTGTAATTCTGTTACAGTGAGGTTTGGAGATCTTTTGATTTCTCTTACCATCCTCCTCACTGTGCGTGGTGGCAAAATAAACTTGGGTCCTCGTCCAGGCTTGTTTACCACTGTTCCAGTTGTTTTGAACTTCTCAATTATTCCTCTCACAGTGGATATGGGCAGCTGCAGTTGAGTGGCAATCTTCTTGTAGCCTCTGCCTGACCTGTGAAGGTCGACGCACATCTGCCTCACTTGTATGCTGTGTTCCTTTGTCTTTCCCATGTTTAAGAGTGGATAAGAGAAATGGCCTCTGTGTCACGTCATATTTATACCCCAGGGAAACAGGAAGTGATGAATTACTAATTAAATGTTCCTACATACTCTGGTAAACTTTGTAAACTACTGTAGAAATGACAGAAATGCTTCAATTATATCTATTTCCTGGGAATTGTTAAGGGTGCCAATAATTGTGGAACAGGTGATTTAATGAAAAATAATTATTTTTTAGTCAGGGATTTTTTTATTTTCTTACAATTCATTTGAGTTGAAGGCTACATTTTCCTACAATTTTCAGTGTGACAGTATTCTTCTGCAATAAACACTGAATTTATTTTAAGGCTTTTAACACATCTCAACCAGGGGTGCCAATAATTATGGAGGGCACTGTATCTAGACATTAATGTTGGCAGTCAATATAACTCATTTTGAAATGTCCATGTGTTGTTACAGCTTATTCTAATGTTTATTGCATTCACTGGTCCTGTTCCAACTTTTGAGGCATGTTGCAGCTGTCAGATTGGAAATGAGTGCATATGGCCTCCAAAACTGCATTTTTTCTTTGTTTAACTGTTAATATGTTTAATATGTAGTCTTCACTTGTTGGGGTTTGTATTTATAAAGCGTGGTCTGGAGATTACCATGAAAGAAGACAACTCTTTCTACCAGGCACGTGCACTCCAATACGGCAGGGGAGGCACGGCCTCACCAGCTCCAGATGAGAATGATGAGCTGCAGTAAATGTGAATAATAGTAACAATAACAGCTATTATTTTCGAGCATCTGCACCATAACTACCATTTGAGCAGAATTTAAACAGTTTCACTCATTTTCAATCATTTCCGTGGCCAAAATCGTAATATTTGCCCATTTCATGTGAAATTGCTCCACATACGCTGAATTTGGGCCAACTCTGAACTGGCCTCACCCCGGATTGCGCAATCCCTCGTTAACAAGTTTGAGCGCATGCGCCATGTTGCTCGTTCTGTGAATGCAACCTGGTAATATTGTATTAAACGTTTTTATACACTTAATAGAAGTATGTATGGTGTGCCCTCATTTCCTGATATTTTTTAAATATTTTCTACGTGTGATTATCATTTCTTTACTCTGGACGCTTTTGCATAACGCCCACTGAAAGATACAATGGTGAGGCGAGCAGTAGCCTGGCCGCAGACTCCTTCTGGTGTTGAGAGTCTTGCTGGACAGTTACGTCATAGCGAATCTGAAGTTCACAATACAGTCAGTCGGTGTTGTTGGCTAGCTTGTTCACTTTGACTGCTACAAGTGGATTTCATAATGAAACTAAGAGCATTCTCAAAGTTGGATTTCCAAGGGGAAAATATGTGATACATAATGGAGGACCGACAGAGCTGAAGGGTTTACTGCAGGTGACCGGTCAGAGGATTATAACTACCCGATCATTTCAAAGTGAGTGGTACAACAGAAAATATTAGTTGTTTCCCCTGTAACTTGTTTGCAACCGGCGAGAATGTGTGGAAGACCATTCGCATGGGATTTTACGACTTAACAATTTACTAAGGACTAAGGAGCCTCACGAAACACAAATCCTCGCGGCTACTCATATTCAATGCCAAATTGCTTTGGACGTTTGGGGCGACGTTTGGGGCTTTGGATGAACAGCACCGGCTAAAGTAACGTTAGCATGCACAACGCCCCACAACGCCTTCACAAAGTGAAGGAAAAGAGCGGCGCATGGACCTGATGTAGGAGTTCAGTAAGACAAATTTCCTGTGTGTGAAGCCTGTGTTTGTGAGACCCGTGGGGAGAGAGAGAATCCTCCGTGATTCTGTCCGGTGTGGTAGCTTTTGTGATGGGCACCGGATTCTCATGTGCCCGGTAACTGTTTGTAAAGTTGAGTACAGGGTACCGTTGAGGTAAATCAAATATACCCGTGTAACTACAAGACTCTGATTTAATTCCAAGGTGTAGGCATAACAGAAATGACAGTCCCAAAATATTTGGTGACCATATCGAAGCTTGTGTAATATCTGTTTACGTTGACATTCGCTTCCTGCCACACCTTTGTCCCACATCGCTTGCCGTAGCCTCGTACAAGTAGATGTAGGCCTACATTTGCACGAGAATCCAGTGCGTATCACAAAAGCCATCACACCGGTTTGTTCGCCGTGGTGCTCAGCGGTCTATATGACACCATGTTACAGGCTACTGGTTCATCAGGATACTCTTTTCCCATCTCCTCTCCTCTTCTCCTCTCCCTCTCCTCTCCTCTCCTTGAGCTCCTCTCCACTCCTCCTTTCTCCTCTCCTCCCCTCTCCTCCTCTCTCCTCCTCTCCTCTCCCCTCCCCTTCTCTCCTCTCCTCTCCTCTTCTCTCCTCTCCTCTCCTCTGCTGTCCACATTGGTGCTGAGTGGTTTATGTGAGACCACTGTTTGAATCCTGTGTGTGTGTGTGTGTGTGTGTGTGTGTGTGTGTGTGTGTGTGTGTGTGTGTGTGTGTGTGTGTGTGTGTGTGTGTGTGTGTGTGTGTGTGTGTGAGAGGGAGAGAGAGAGATCTAATAGCATTTTCTCTGCGGAAATGCAGTATGTCAAAATATGTAGGCCTACCTTATGTTAAGAAAGCTGCTACGACATATGGAACTTGTCGGTAGGCCTATTTGGCAATTATTTATTTGAAAATCTGATATTGAAAAAGTTGCCTCACCAGCCATAAATCCCAGCGCACGTCACTGCCTTCTACAGTATTGGTGTCACACTCAAATTCACTGTGTGCCAAAATCCAAATCTGGGGCAAAGGTGCAGGCCGAAATCAATATTTTAAAATGTCACCCCTGACCTGAGTTTGACATCCCTGCTCTACAGTAATTTTACAGTTTACTGATTCTCTCATTTGGATTCATATGATTAAGATATTTTTTGGCTTATGGGGGGGGGCTGAGGGGCCGGGCCCTGTGTTCCACCGCTGACAGAAAGGACGGTGTTTTGTGACATGAAGAATCATACTCCTAAGAAGAGAATGCCCTTAGCCTTGACGTCCCAACTCCAAGGTAGTTTGATAACAGTCCCAAAAAACAATGTAGCCTACTTACATGTCTAAGCTATTCTCATAGATCTTACAACATACTTATAGGCCTATACTAGTAATCCACGCAACAGTATACTTACGTAGGGAAGTGTAAGTTGCTGTGCTGCAATAGCCATACTTCCAGCCATAATCGCCTGCAAAAAAGTATGCAAAGAGCATTGTGAAGCGAAGCTAATTTATCAAACAATATTTGGCTCAATGCAGTAGGCCTGACGCATTATTCCAGTTGATCACTTACAAAGATTCCACTTAGTATGTGCACTACTAACGGACCTTCCCATCGTTCGATGCCTTGTTGGTCGAGGATACCGTAGTTGATCAGGAAACAACCAAGTACAATCTGAGTGCACTGGTGGAAAACAAGACATTGTATACAAAATGCACATTAGTATACAGTAACGCACATGATGTAGGCTACGGCGTCGTTTTATGTACGCAGTGCGTAAAACACAGAAACATAGCCTACCCCCAGCGCTTTGGGTTCTGACTCCAAAAATTTGTGCTTTCTGTTCGGGTCCTTCTGAAACGTTACTTGGACCAACGGGTCTGCTGTTGTTGTGGGAGTGTGAGAGACAGGGCTGGGTGAACTTGGCTCTGCCACTGTCGTCGTTTGGGTTGCGCCTATGAAAAAAGACACCAGAACTGCACAACTCACAGAATCGAAACTTGGAATAGCTGTTCTATATGCGCATCATTGTGTTATACCTATTTACACAAGGTCTCGTGTATTATATGTTGCGTAACAAACCATGCTTTGGTATTATGAAGGCGCATACCTTCCATCTTCCAGCTACTGCTTGCGTCGTCTCCAGGAAGTAGGCTGCGTATCCATCCAAAGTTTAGGTTTGGACCAGCTGGACGAACACGGGGCGGTCGCTTCTCTACTTTGTTTTTCTACGAACGTCCCCCACTGCAATCGCTTCCATATACCCCCAAATGGCCAACAGTGGCAAGACCCTTTTCTTTGGACGTGCTGTGAGAGTGATAAACAAACACAAGGCGGGGGCAATTGTCTAATTTAAGTCTAATTTAAAGAATGGCCGATTCTAAAGTTGTTTCCAACTTTGATCAAACCAAGAACTTTTCAACCTGCATGCAGACAGTGTTTGCACAACTGTGCATTTGGGAAATCGCTCAACCAAGCCTTGGTCTTTTTCTTGGGAAAAAAGCTTCATCCTATTCAGAAGTGGTGCGTGAATTTACTCAAATGATATTGGGATGAACTGAGCAAATGGTGTATGTAAATGATAGATGATTGTGATGGTGGGTAGGCATGTTTTGTGCCCTCTTAAGTCCAAACATCACTTTCACATCAGAGGGATCTTGGTAATAGAAGCTTTAAAAAAGCCTTTTCCACATTAGAATATTGAAGTATGATGGTAACATGCGATATTCAGGAGACCATGTATTAATAGTGTTGAAATAAAGTGATGAAAATAGTGAAGGATTGCTCACATTCTTAGAACGTCCCTGCCTGATCAATCATACCCCAACATCCCAAGCAGTTTTACAAGGTAAGAAGAGCTGACATGCCATGTCAACTCCATTGCGTGATTGAGGGAATGGGACGGGAATGGTCCTGAGATCAGAGGTTTGCAGGCAGTGCTGACCCAAGGCATAAGTGAACCATGCAATGATTTAGGGCCCCCCTGCTACCAATCCCACCCCCCACCCGTTTAGATGCAGTGTGTGTGTGTGATTGATTTGTTTGTTTCTGTTGCTGATGGACGGCATGTATAAAATGGCTAAACAGCACAGCAGGAAACTCTAGGAGGTTGAACGATGCGGTATAGAAGTAATGTGACATCTAATGTTCCTGCATTCATAGACAACACCCCTTTTTCTGGAAGTCAATCCATCTTTATTGTCAAAACAATGGAAATACAGTTTTTAATCACACTCTTAAATCTTTAAACAGAACACATACTCTTGCCTTGTTGTTGTAGTTCACTGGGTTTCCCTTAAGGAATGTAACTGGCTTGGTGCATAAGAATGAGATGAGATAAGAATCAGCAAGACTTAAAAAAGAAACAGGAATAAATGTCTGACATGTTAACAGAGATCCAATGAAATTTGACTAACAACCATATTGCCCGTCATATTCAAATAGTTTACAGTCTGCAAACTTTACATATACAAAGCAGTGCTGTCAAGTGCAGTGCACCTGAATTTAAAAGCTTACTATTATCCGGCGCCACATATTCTACAAGACCTGGTTCTATCTGCTCAAATAGGAAAAGGTAAAACCAGACCTGTCACAGTATGTGGCACTGGGGGTTAGCTTCTGAATGCAGGTTTCCCATTACTGTCTGAGTGCAAGTTCTCATTTAGATAGCCCTTATGCATCCTGAGGAATAACTGGTTTTCCCTTTCATAATAAAATGTGAATATTGTTGGTAAGATTGCAAAATACAGAACTAAGCAGAATAAATGTAACATGTAAATGACAGTATTGCCAAGTGGATGATTGACACACATGCAGAGAACACACAGTAAAACAAAACCATTGATAAAATCACTTCAACCACCATAACCATTCAATCTGTTTCATAAGCTGATGCGAGATTGGGTGTAAGTTGCTCAGTACATTTCCCAGTATTAATTCAACATCTAGAGAAATGGACCAACATTAGTACTAAATCTAACTCACGATGCAAGTGTCAAATTACCACCGCAAGATGTACTGTGCATGTGTTCTGGTTGAACCAGAGAAACTGGAATATATGAGATGGTTCAGTGACTGAAGTTGCCCGCGATCGCCTAGCTGCAGTGCCACCAAGGTAAAACCAATTTTGATTTAAAAAATAATTTTGCACCTGCAGATTATATATTCAGCAAGCTGTATATATGAGGCCAAATTCATATATACATTAGCAGAATGCTTGACAGTAAAGGTCGAAAAAAACATGACAATACCTTGTCTTATAGAATACCAACCACAGTTCTGAACAGGACATTTTATTTATGAGGTTGATGACTGGAAATTGGAGTAGAATATTTTTGAGCATTTATCCCTTTTCAGATTTCCCAGTCATTGCATGCCAGCGGTTGCCATCTAGGTGGAACTGCACGTTTTTGAGGGAACATTAGGTGCCAATGGGAGTGAGCTTTCTCATTATATTCCAGTTTCTCTGGTTGAAGTAATACACAGCAATGGCACCTTTACTCTGAAGTCTCATCACCCTCGTTTGGGTCTCATGGGGAATGATGGCTGCCATCTTGGCATGGTGTGGCCTTGTTGTTTAGGTTCTTCAGAGGGATTGGTAACCGTCGCTCCTGCGTCGTCTGCTGCAGATGTATGCCAAGATGACAATGATGATGAGGATGAGAAGAACAATGCCCACAGCAATGGCCACCGTGTAGTCTGGCTGGTCAGCTTTGCACATGTCCACTAATGTAGGAAAGACAATACAATTAAAACCAACATAAATATGTTGAAACATGCTCTACATAGCATTTGTGTCCTTGTAAGTTTCCCCTTGTGGGATCAATAAACATAAGTCTAAGTCTAAGGTAAACAAAGAAACTGTAAAAATCAATCAAAAAATAATTTTTAAGGTTCAAACCAATAATGTCCTGTAAGAATGGTTTCTACCTTGGTTATGTTACGTTAGTTAACAGCCTAATGAATGCAAATTTATTTCAGTCAGTCTTCGATAGCGTAACAGGTTAAAAGACATTTCTGTATCTACTTCCCCACATAGTAGGGCATCAAAGAACACAGTCAACTCAAAAGCACTCTTCTATTACTATAAACTGCTACTATGACTTAAACCTACTTTGATCTGCCGACCTTCACCTGCCTCCTGGAACCGACTGGCTTTCTATTACAATTGATAAACCCGGCCGGGCCGGTCCCCGGTAAGTGAATGACATGGGACAGAGGGGGGTCAATACTCACTCGGGCCGAATTCACTATTGGCAGTGAAGTTGAAGGCCTGGACTCTCTCCTGGGTGAACACCACGTATAGATTGTTCCCAAGGAAGACGGTCTCATTTGAACAAGAGTATGAGCGGCCAATGCCTGCCTTGAAGAGCTCCAGGGAGGAGTTCTTGCCAGTCAAAGTCTTCATCACTGCAAAACCACACAACGCAAACAACACAATTTTTCATTTGTAGGGAAGTGGATTTCTCTCTGTTGTTTAAAAACAACTAAATCTTTTGACTGAGAAGACCTGGGTGAATGAGAATCTTCACAGACAGAGTATTGTTGGTTCCCACCTTTTTCTTGCCTTAAAGGACCAGTTCAGTCAATTTCCATATGCTGTTGTATTGCTCACGCTACCCTTGACTTGTCAGTACCCGGTGATGCCACATTTTTCGGCTCAGCCCTTTCCGAGATATGAGCAATTCTAATGGGGGCAGCGTTTGTTTACATTTTTAAAAAATGAAACATAGGCCAACTCCAAATATTTTCCCAAAAGGTACTGCTGTTTGCTAGTTGTCTGCTGATGTTTTATAACCTTTTGGATGTTTTTGGGAATAAATAAAAATGTTTTTTTTGAAATGTAAACAAAGAGCTGCCCCCATTACAATGACCAGGATCTCGGAAACGGCTGAAGAAGAAGAAGAAAAAATCTCAGGCACTGACAAGTCCAGGGTAGTGTGAGCATTACAACTGCATGTTGAAATTGACTGAACTGTCCCTTAAAAGTGCCTTTAAAATGTCTATACCAGTGGTTCTCAACCTTTTATGAAAAAACGCCCCCAGGACCTCACCCTAAGTCTCCCAATGCCCCCTTGACCTCATCATAAGCATGCCAGCACCCACCTTAGTACTGTATGTATTTTTTAAACGGACCAATGCCCTCAATGACAACTAAACACAGCCCCCTCTCAACTGTATCCTTCCAACGCCCCCCTAAGGCTGTCCAACACCCCCTGAGGGGCTGTACCGCCCCCGCTGAGAAACACTAGTCTATGCACCCCTGTTCAAATGCCAAGAGATGCCCTCGCAATCTGTCAGAGTTGGAGTGCTTTTGCAAAGAGTAATGGACAAATATTGCTCTGTCAATAGGGTCACAAGGGTGAATATCAAATCAAATGACTCCAGAAGATAGACCAAGCAACTAAAAAAAGAGATGCTTCAGGAGAAGAGAGGTAGTTCTTGGTTTGTTGTGGATAGCTAATCGTAATCATGTAAATATTAATTTGAACATGCATTAGTTGTATGTATTATAGACAAATAAAACTGTACAATTTGAGAATTGGACACCATGCTCTCTAACTATGTTAAAAGAACACACTGGGATCTAGTATTATAATAGGTTTTTTTTTAATAATAGTATCCAAGTTTTAAGTGGAAGAGTTAGAATCCAACAATATGTACAGTATGTGACTCAATTGCTGCTAACTCTTATCTTGACCTAAAGATCAACAACACTGACCAACAATGGTGCTCAGAGATCCACAACAAAATAGGCTACATTCACACCACACCTGCCACATGACCTGCATTTGGAAGTGGCAGGTCTTGTTCAGCTGGTTTGTCCTAAAAAAATTTCCAGTTTTGTTTTCTCTGGCCGATTTGTCTTTCCTGGTTTTGTTGGTCACAACATGCTTCATTTGAGGGCATTAGTTTTTCTTGTTTTGCTTCATACATCCATGCTAAGGAGATCATTCTTTTTCTGTCTCTTGATAATATTTAGGAAACACACTGCATAAACTGAAAGTATAAAATACACAAGCCATGGACCAAGTCATGAATTTTCCCAGTCATAATAAATACTTAGAATTTGATGGTGTTGATAAGTAGGCTATTTGTGAAAAAGGTAACATTTGTGAATGGGCATCGTGAATTCTGGAAAGAAAAGTAATGCTAAAAAATACAAATGCCAGCTCAGGAACCTATTATGCGTACCTCCTTTTTGGAAAGCGTATTTCAGGTCCATGCTCAATGAGTCAACATACACAGATTTTGAAGTTGTGTTCTGTTCAAAGACATAAAAAGACACAGAGGGTTAGGGTACCATCAACACCAACTTTGCTTTTCACAATTTCAGGTTAAGATTAAGACAGGTGGAGAAGAGTGGTGGCATTTCACAGTAAAATCTATGGCATATATTATTCAATCAGCGTCTTTTTTACCCAATGCCATTTGGGAAATAATGATAAAGAGGTTAAGAGTTAAGGTTGATACTGAATACTGACAGGCTGTCATTCTTGGTTGATAGGGTAACCGAGGTCAACTAGCAGAAAGTGGCGCGAAATGTTAGTAAACCTCCCTCCCGAAGCCTGTGCTGAGCTATCGTACTGGTCCTTAAGCTCAGCAGTATCGTGATATGCCTCCCATGCCCAAACTGGAGCGTTGACTAGGAGGTGGCGAGTTTGGTGGGGTTTCGTTATCTCTCCCCCAACCCACCTGGTGCTGTAGCATAAAACCGTTTGACTACAAGCTTGACGTCCTCCTAACTGATTGCCCATGACTGTCCCTACAATTACGTCAGTGGTATTCTCAATCAGGTGGCCAAAGTAGGCATTGCAACTATGCTGCTCATTGAAGCTGTGCTGCCTTACCAAATGTGATCAATATTTTCATGAATAGTTACTAAATAATAAACTAATATTTACTAGTATGGCCAAAGTACAGTAAGTTAAATGCAAGCTAAAAATGTCTATTTCTGGAAATTCAAAATGGCGGACATGAATGAAAAGTGCTATTTTTCAAGTCATAATGAACACACAGTTTGATGGTGGTGGGGGTAAGTGTTTGTGAAAAGGTAACATTTGTGAGTGGACAGCATGAATTCTGGAAAGAAACCGATTCAAAAATATTACTCAGTGCACCTGAAATGTTTCAAACATGATTCTCGGGTCTCTTACCCTTTTGAAGGTCAACTCAATCTTGCCTTCAGGAAATGTCAAGGTCAGGGCCACAGACTCCTTGCCAACTAGACCACTACTCTTTGTCTTGTTTGGCTGGATGATGAACAGTCCTCCATTCTGCCAGAACATAAAAATGCATACAAACTTAGAACAGGTTCATGTGACATTCTTATGCTAGTGATGTTGGCTATGATTATGTCCTCTTTTGAAAGTCACTTTGGTTATAAAGCGTCTGCCAAATGCAATGTAATGTAATATTGTAAAAGTAGGAGAGATAAGCATCAAGTAAATCTTTTTCTTATTATTTTTGATCATTAAAAAAAATCATAGATCACAATATACTTGGAAATAATGCTGTGGAAATCATTTCACAGGCTATATTTGTCGATATGTGCAAAAAAAAAAGTTATGGACCTTATCGTCATCCCTGATCTGCAGGGCCGTCAATGCCATGACCAGCAGCTTGCCTCCTTCAGAGTAAGAGTAATTGCCCTTGGTGACGTTCGTCGAAGGAGTTGGCACTGGGACAGCGGTGGTCGTTTTAATGGTGGTTGGTGTCGTCTTTTTGGTCGTAGTTGTAGGTGTGGTGGTCGTCTTCTTGGTTGTAGTTGTTGGTGTGGTGGTCGTCTTCTTGGTCGTCGTTGTTGGTGTGGTGGTCGTCTTTTTGGTCGTCGTCGTTGGTGTGGTGGTCGTCTTCTTGGTCGTCGTTGTAGGTGTGGTGGTCGTCTTCTTGGTCGTAGTTGTAGGTGTGGTAGTCGTCTTCTTGGTCGTAGTTGTAGGTGTGGTAGTCGTCTTCTTGGTCGTAGTTGTAGGTGTGGTGGTCGTCTTCTTGGTCGTCGTTGGTGGTGTGGTAGTCGTCTTTTTGGTTGTGACTGTGGTCGTTGTTTTGGTTGGCGCAGTTGAGTCCATAAACTCATGTGATGGCGCAAGGGTCGCAGATTCCTTCTTGTCCTCTTGGCCTGAGGTGATGGCTGCAGTACACGATAATAGAGATGAACAGGGAGATAAGAAGATCTGTAATAATGACCATTTCACTGTAATAATTCAAACATTTAGGAGAACATGATGATAATGATTATGCTGCTGCTGCTGCTGCTGATGATGATAATGATGACGATGAGGGTGGCAATCAACACGATTAGGGAGGCCGAAGAAAGGCATTTCCATGGCAGTCACTAGAAAACACTCAAACTGGATAGCCTTCCTAACCAGCTCTCATCTGAATCACAACCACATTAAAGCCCTCATTGGTTGCTGGCTAAACATGACACATTACCACAATGATGGCAAAAGCATGTGACCAGACCCATAGCCGTGGGAAACAGCTTACCAAGAACCTGCAAACGCCAGATTTATACACCTTTGTGCAAAACAATTCCAGTTCTGCATTTTTTTAAACAAACATCCTTTGTATAGTCAGGTTCCAAGTGTGCTGGCCAGAGCACATGTAGGCCTATCATCAGGCTGTGTATCCATCAAATTTAATGAGCTTGTCAACTTGCTTTAGGCCTATTCAGTATTGTCTTTGCATCCAAATGACACCTGGCAAAGAATCACTCTAAAATCACAGCAAGCCCATATTATGACCATAGGCTACATTATTACCTCCACCAAGAAGGTTATGTTTTCGGTGGCGTTGGTTTGTTTGTCTGTCTGCCTGCCTGTCTGTCTCTCTGTTTGTCAGCAGGATAACTCAAAACGTTATGAATGGATTTTGATTGGATTTTGATTGAATTTTTGTGGAGTTGTTGATGACAATGACAAAAGGAACAAGTGATTCATTTTTTTTTACTCGTCTACTAGTCACAGTCACAATTTGCTGTTACCGGAGTGGCAATGACTAAGCCGTAGTGCATTACTAAAGATTCTGTGTTATGTTATAGTACTGTAGTACTATGGTAGTTAACTTGTCAATGGCTATTAGCCTACAGCGTGGCACTGGAGGTATGGTGTGCATTAAGGGCTACAAGATTCCCTCACACACACACCACATCATGTTAAGCGCCCTTGGGTGTTTTGAGAGGCGCTATAGCCAATGAGACGGAAGTATTATTGTTAAAGGTGCACTGAGTAAGATGTGGACAGAGTAGGTACTGCAACTGCACTGTTCATTGAAACGGTGCTGCTTATGCTAAATTAGGTATGAGGTGGAAAGAGTACTAAAATATTGTACTCAAGTACAAGTACTGTTACTCTGTTGAAAAGGTACTCAAGTACGAGTAAATTTACCAGTCAAAAAATCTACTCAAGTAAAAAGTAAATAATTTAAAACCTACTTTGAGTAAAAGTAAAAAGTTACTTTTTAACAATCAGCGTTCTCTGCCTCTAGATGTGCAAGGGGTGCACTGGGTTAGAGGAAGAACAGATAATGTTGCTCTCCTCTGAGTTAAGTGAATCTCCATCGTCAGCCTCCATGTCAGCCATCATCTTTTGAGTGAGAGACAGGTCGCAAGCGCCAACTCTTTATAAACTAGGCTAGAATTCTAGAGGTTTTTTTTTTTTTTTTACTCAGTAACGCTTGTGCTGTAAAATGTAGCCTACCAAAGTACATTACTCGAAAGTCGAAAGAAAATGTACTTAAGTGAAAGTAAAATTACAAAATTTAAAAAGTAGTTTAACAAGTACAAGTAGGCCTACACACAAAAAAGCTACTCAATTACAGTAACGCGAGTAAAGTAGGCTAATTAGTAGGCCTACTTTCCACCTCTGGGTATATCCATGAATATTTACTCAATAATAAATCAATATTTACTAGTAGGCCTATGACCAAAGTACAGTAATTTTTGTGGCTAAAAATTGTCTATTTCTGGAAATTCAAAATGGCAGACCAAGATCCCCCTTTTCATGTAGCCTATGAAAAGTGCATTTTTTCCAGTCGTAAAGAATAGCCTACTTGGAATTTGATGGTGGTGGTAAGTAGGCTGCTTGTTAAAAAGGGAACAATTGTGAATGGTCAGCATGAATCTGGAAATTAGCTAGACCTAGGCTACTGAAAATGTTACAGTGCACCTTTAATAATAATAATAATAATAATAATAATAATAATAATAATAATAACAACAATAATAATAATAACAACAATAATAATAATCCATGCTGTATGACAACATTGACAATAGCCTGCTGCCAATGTCACGGGTTGTTAAAGTCATGAAAACATGCACCAGTTTGAAGCAGTGGCTACATCGTATCATCATGAAAAGCAGACAGTTTAAATTGATAAGGTTTCATATTAGGCTACAAATGGCAGTTACCTGTGGATAAAACACACGCGGCCATCAGGAAAAACAGCCCTGTCTTCATTTTGAAGGATATTTTTTCTTCGCCGAGACAAACGAACTGTCAGAAGACAAAAGCTGAACTGCGCGCAGTTGACTTGACTGCAGGGACTAAGCTGACTGAGAAAGGAAGAGAAACGAAACTAAAAAATGAAGGAAGTACATCTCTGACCGGTATGATGATAGCTTGTTTCTTGATCATAAAAAGTAGCCAGCTGTTGCTTTTTCAGTGATACAGTGACCTGAACAGGCTATAGCGTAAGCATATTGGAAGGAGAGTGCACTTAAATGCACACTTGGAAAGATTGATATTTAATGCCTATCGCTTGGCGTGATTACCAGGAAGTTTGTAACTCGGATTTTTGTGGTTTGGGTGCGTATTCGGTCAGCTGATGTTTTGGAAAGTATGAAACGTGAACTTCCTCCTCTGTGCACTGTCCTTCCCAAATGCCAACCTGACTTTGGGCGGCAAAAGGAAAACCCAACGTTGGCAAAGTTTGACAATAGTAGCCCATTTTGTTTAACGCAGTGATTGCTTGCATGTCGTCAAAAAGGCAATGTATTAAATAGAATGAAAGAGGAACCAAAACGAGGGGAAGCTCAAGATAGCACATGTCCTGATGCTCGTACCGCGCTCAACTTCTTTATTTGCCATTTGTGCATGCACTTGTAGTCCAGGCACAGAGACTACAGGCCCTCTGAGTCAATAAATGGGGGGAAAGAGAAAAGGACAGAAACATTAATTTAAACAATTAAAGAAGCTTGCTTTTTAAAATAGAAACACTGTCCATTCTTCTTGTAGAAGGAGTAGGTCTTCAATGTGACGTGAAAGCCCAACTGGGAAACTCCAACTCCTATTGTCATTGCAGGGTCGCTGACAGCTTTTTCAGGGCTCAGGACAAAGTCATATGAAAAGGCCCCCTATCCAATATACAATGTATGTACAATGTAACCCAATTCTGCACCCTTCCCCCCCCACCCCCCTATCTCCCTGGGCCCAGGACGACATACCCCTTTGACCCCAACCCCCCCTATCGGAGGGCCTTATTGTGACACAGCACTCCACAGCACACAAGTGCACACTGCACATAACAAAATTACATTTATGCCACATCCGTTCAAGGGGGCAGCGCCCAATGGCGCCCGAAAGGGAGCAGTGCAGCGGGACGGCACCATCAGTAGGCTACCTCAGTCATGGAGGAGGATATTTCATAATGGAGCACAGGTTAATTACGCAGACCCTCCGTGCTCCCACTGACATGAGTGATTTCTTGGTCTGCCTTTCCCTGCCACCTGTGGGCAAGACACGCACATAGGCTACACAGTTTACTGTAAGAAAAAGGGTGGCACAGCTTGCAACGCCAACTTCCCTTGCCCTCTAGCGACCTCTACTGACCACTGAGCTCATGGTGTTGGTCCCCCATCTCTCTAATAGTCATGTCAAGTCAAGTGTACTTTTTTTGTCAAAAGTCTATGTAACAGGGTTAGGTTTATAGGAAGCCCTTGATATCCTGCTGAATAGGGATGGCTGTGTCATCAGGCCTCCCCAAGAAGATAAAAATGCAGGTGTCATCCTGGACTCTAAACTTTCACTCACATCAATAACACCACCAAATCCGCCTTCCTATAAATGTCATGTGTAGATTCCGGCCTTCACTGTCAGAGTCTTTGACAGATAGGCCTACCCTAATCCATGCCCTTTCACCACCTCCCACCTTGACTACTGTAACCGTATCCTTTATGGTCTGCCCAGTAAAGCCATGGACAGACTACGGTCATAGAGGATTCCAACTAGAGGGTTCATAAGCATGTTTTATGGGAATCTGTCTGTAGGGGTCGTAGTTTAGCTCTCTCCCATTGACTTCTATACAAACGTCTGGGGTGAAGACTCCGCCCACTTTTGCAACTTCTCGTTCACTTATCATGGTACTTTTCTAAAATTTCTTTGTAATTTATGTGGAAATTGAGTAAATGTCACCCATACATCTCTATGTATTTCTTGCGATTTCGAGCGATTTTCACCCCACCCGCCATTTTCTTCCGCCGCGATCGATTCCCGGAAGTTAACATGTTTATCAACCCTCTAGTTGGAATCCTCTATGCTACGGTGTGTCAGAAACTCAGCATACAAAGCAGTGGTAACATATTCGGTCTATACCCCCACACAAGCAGGGGCCACTTCAAATTTGATCAAGTCCTCCAAGAGCCGTGCTGTTTCCCCATGCACTTTAGGCCTATATTGAAGACGGCCACCTTTACAACAGACCCCACCTTCACAAGGTCCCATGAAAATATAATTTAATTGTACACCTGTATTGCAAATGTAATTTCTAACTTTATATATATATATATATATATACACAAAATGTCATATTTCATGTGAAACTGCATAATATTAAAATTATATTGGGGCCAGATCAGATAAGACAGCCTCAAGGGCTGTAAACGGCCCTCGAGACATAGGTCCCCCACCCCTGCATTATACACAATCCTGCTCCTCACATATAACTCTTACTTCTTAGTACCTCTCAGATCTCCTTGAGCACTACTCCCAATCAATGTCCCTGAGGTCCTCCGGCAGGTACCAGCTTGTCATCCCCTGCTCTAGACTATGAACCTTTGGTGATAGAGCCTTTTGTGCTGCTTTCCCAATACTGTACCTCTAGCCTCCACCCTGACTATGTTCGGAAAACATCTCAGATCACATCTCTTCACTGATGTCTATGGTCCACCTTCACCCTCCCCTCTCCCCCTAGCCCCTTCTCCTATTATATTGGAAAGCGACCTTGGGTTCCACGGAAGGCACTATGTATATATATGAACTTTATTACAGGCTCTAGGCCCAATAGGAAGACACACATCATATTATACATAAAAAAACAATAACATATAAAATAGGCAGGAAAAGAAAAGGAAGAAGGGAAAAAACAACAAGAATAATGCCTAAGCATATACAAACATGCCTGTCATGACAGTCTTAAAAGGCACCCATACCAATACTTCCACATACTATATGATTGATATCGGAAAGAGCTGCATCTGGAGCTTGTTAGGATCATTATAATACGGTTTTTAGACTTATCCAGACGGCACATGAACTTAAACATTAGATTCCTCAAGAGACCAGGTAAAGTACAAAGTCCTGAGTCACAAAATAATTTACTAGCACTGCAACTCCTAGGCTTTTTCAGCAATATCCTCAGACAGTCATTATATGCCACGTGGAGTTTGCGCAATGTTTCTTTTTTGTAGCTGACCCATAATGAGGCTGCATACATAGGGCTACAGTAGGCCTAGGTACGAAACGAGCTTATTTTCACATCATCAGAACAGTGGTGAAAATTTCTTACCAACATGTTTGCTTGGACATACAACATTCGTCTCTGCCAATACATGTCAGCATCATTTTCTAGCTCATCAGTGATGATGTGCCCAAGATATTTTGTGCTGCTTGATACACATATAGGTTGTCCTGACAGGTAAAACATTGGGAAGGGCACTTTATGGTCCTCCTTGGCTCTACATATCAACACAACACTCTTTTTTGCATTATACTGCACATCAAACTCAACCCCATACTCAGAGCACACATTCAAGAGCTGCTGGAACCCAACAGTGCTGGGGGACATGATGGCTAGATCATCAGCATACATCAAATGGTTTAAAACATTGTTCCCTATTAAACAACCTGTCTTACACATCCCCAGTTGTTTGGAGAGGTTATCCATGTATAGGTTAAACAGGGCTGGAGATAAAAGTCCCCCTTGTCTTACACCATTGCCTACACTGAAAGGGGCAGAGAGGCTGTTTCCCCATTTCACCTGCATATGTTGTTTAGCATACCAGTAAACCAGAATGCGTATGATACATCCAGGTACACCCTTAAGCATGAGTTTTTAAGAGACAAAACTGGACACTAGTTGGGGTGTACTCATTTCTGCACCACCAAGATTTCTAAAAAATAAGTTGTTGTATTAAACTTACTATATGCACATTTTGTAATGAACTTGTGTGCTCATTGGAATATTGTTCAAAATGCTACTTTTCAAAAGGGGTGTACAGATTATTGCCAGGCACCATGCACCTCTTTCTTCCCTACTCTCTAAAATATAATTTCACAATTCACATGAACAAAATGCGGCATGTTAATTAATGTTGCTCCTGTATGTAAGCACAAGTTGTTGACCAGTAGGGGGGGTCAGCAATCCGTATTTGCACACTTTGTCTGTCATGTGCTGTGTAGAAACTAAGGGGCACTCTAGAGGAGTAGAACTGATCATTATATCCTCAAAACGCAAAGCGTCTTGGATATTATGGTTTTGTAGCAGCCTCCACTGCCGCCACTGTCACAGATATGTTGTGTTAACGTGATAGCTTTTGACCAGGTGCTGAGATTTACACCAGTTTTTATGTGTTGATTCCATAGGAACTATGAACTAATTACATTTCGGAGGCCAAGGCTTTCAACATGGCTGACATTTTGTTTGGCCCTCAACTTTTGAACGGGAGGACAGATTTATTTGCACCAAAATGTTATGTGCTAATGCTCTAGGACAGGTACAGGGAGGCCAACACTTTAAAGATGGATTGCTTTTTGTTTGTGGTTTGTGTGATAACTTTTCAACAGATGGATGAATTTGCAACAAAACACCTTGCAGAGCAGCCTTCACAGCCGATGTATATATAATAAATGTGTGAATGTGAAGTGCTGACACTCTACAGTTCTTGTAGCCTGCAGATGGGCCCATCGAAAGGGCCTATTCACTCTTTGCTGAAAACACTTATCATCATAACAACATTGCAGAGAGTCTTAAGTAACAAATGAAGACTTGGTCATTACAATTTTGTTGACAAGAAGGTCATACATGGGTTTTCTGTTTGTGAACATTCCTGTCTGTATGCAGAGCTAAGGGTCCCTCTTCAACCTCTGATTGTTGGAAACTGCTGTCAAATGTGCTCACGTGGTTGGCTGCTTAGCATCTTGCCCCTCCTCACAACTTGAATGTAAACGGGAAACCTATCTACGTATAACAGGCTCTGTAAAAGGGGGTTAACCTGTAGCATCATTACTGCTAGCTTTATATCCTCATTACTATAGGCCTAAGCTTAAGTACTTTGAGTTGACTGTGCTTGTGAAATGTGCTATAGAAATGTAGTACATTTTGATTGATTGATTATAGTAACTTGTCTGCATTAATGTCTATGGCTGTGTGTGCATGTTCTTTTTTTAAGTAAACCAGTTTCTTTGTCTTTTTTTGCTTTATGATAGGACAGTGAAGGTGGTGAGGGGAAGCGAGTGGGGGGAGAAAGACGGGGAAGGGCCGGCAAAGGACCCGGGCCGGGAATTGAACCCGGGTCAGCCCCATGGTAAACGAATGCCCTACCGTTTGGCCGGGAGCATACCTATGTTCCCCGGGTCCTATGTTCCCGGGTCCTATGTTCCCCTGTCTTTGTATGGGAGCAGGGAACATCGGACCCTTTTTCTCAAAAAGGGTTCTATGTTCCCCGCATTGTATGTTTCCAAGTTTTCAAATTGTGTCCTTCCCAAAACCATCCCTAAACCTAACCTGACAGAAATGCAATGTTTCTGAGTTTTCAATTTGTGACCTGACCAAAACTATCCCTAAACCTAACCTGTCACAGTTGCAACAGCAACCTGCACTTTGCCATGTGGTAGCAGTCTACTTTTAAGCAGTGGGGAACATAGAACCCTTTTTTGAAAAAAGGGGAACATAGGACCTGGGGAACATAGGGATGACCCGTTTGGCCACGGCAGGGCCTGTGTGTGCATGTTCCTGTGCATGCATGTTTGCACTTGAAATGACACAAGCATTCTCTAGACCTAATGATGAAAACAATGGTTAGTTGTTGCCCGAGCAATTTTACAAGGTTTCTCCTTGCTGTGACTCTGTTTGCATGCATGCTGACACAGACAAACATACACACTGCAGAGGCATGAAGCTGGAAAAAGTTGAAGACCCGTGCAGGGCCGCTGGTAGCATTGGCCAGGCCCCAGACAAAATCAGCTAAAAGGGCCCCCTCCCAATATATGTAATGCAATTATGACCCAATTCTGGGCCCCCTCTCTCCCTGGGCCCGGGACAACTGACCCCTTTGCCCCCCCCCCCCCCCCTGTCGGCTTCCCTGCCTGTGTGTGTGTGTGTGTGTGTGTGTGTGTGTGTGTGTGTGTGTGTGTGTGTGTGTGTGTGTGTGTGTGTGTGTGTGTGTGTGTGTGTGTGTGTGTGTGTGTGTGTGTGTGTGTGTGATTGCACCAGAAATGCCCTAAATGTCCCACAGAGTTAGAATGTCAAATGGAAAAACGCCCTCTTTGCACTTAACAACACATTGATAATGATTATGCATGAACTCGGACTCGGAGTGTTCGATCAGATGTATGGCGCTATGTTTACAGATGACAATGTCTCAATGCACAAAAAGGAAAGGGGGTGCTTGCCTAGGGCACCAAGTTGACTAGAACCAGCCCTGTGTGTGTCTGTGTGTGTGTCTCTGTGTGTGTGTGTGTGTGTGTGTGTGTGTGTGTGTGTGTGTGTGTGTGTGTGTGTGTGTGTGTGTGTGTGTGTGTGTGTGTGTGATTGTGTGGGTGGTTTAGCACATCTGAAAGCAGAACTCTGTGCTGAACAGGAAACCAGACAGACAAACAGACAGCCATGTACAAACTAAGCACATTCACATAAAGATTGAGAAGAGTTGCAAAAATAAGAAAGAGAGAGACGAGAGCATTACACTATATTGCCAGAAGTATGCTAACCTGCCTTGGCTCACATATGAGTTGATGTGCTATCACATTCCTAACCCATATGACATATAGTTCACCTTTAGCAGCTATTACAGCATCTACTCTTTTGCAACAATTAGAGCACCATTCTTCTAAAAGCGCATTGGTGAGGTTCAGTGGTGTAGTCTACTTTTTTATGGTGGGTATACTGTATATTTGAGAATTTTCTGAAGTGGGTATACTGTATATATTTGAGCTATTCAAAACAATGGATCAATCAATTTTAAGTGGGTATACTGAAATCCCTGAAATTTAGAAGTGGGTATACTCCGTATACCCGCATTCTACGTAGACTACACCACTGTTGAGGTTACACACTGATGTTGTTTCGAGAAGGCCTCTCAGTCTCCGCTCTAATTCATCCCAGAGGTGTTCTATCGGGTTCAGGTCAGGACTCTGAGCAGGCCAGTCAAGTTGATCCACAACAGCCTCTGTCACCCATGTCTTTACAGGCCTTGGTGTCTGCACTGGTGCATTGTCATGTTGGAAAAGGAGGGGGCCCGCTCCAAACTGTTCCCACAAGGTTGGGAGCATGGAATTGTCCAAAATATTTTCTGACATCATATTCAACCCTATGGGTTAGGAATGGTGTGGCACGTTAGTTCTGTGAGTCATGACAGGTTAGTGAATACTTGTGGCAGTATAGTGTACCCAACTAAAAATGTTTACTTACTGAAGGGGCAGCCGATGTGTGCTCTCCCAGACCTTATAGTGGAGCTTGTGAAGCTGCGTGGAACTACAGGTCGGGCAAGAGCCAGGCAAGTCCATTTCCGCCCTCCCTAGCCCAAGCCCGAGAACCAATACAAGCTACAGCTCAGTTCAATACTGCAGCAGGGGCTGTAGGGACAGCGGCCCCATCTCCGTGTACATCTGGAGCAGGACCTCCAGTTGCATGCCCAGCAGAGGCACCCCCAGGCTGGTACAAGGAAGGCATAGTGCTCAGCATGGCCCCTGTGGTGGAGGCGCGTGGCCTGGGTGGTGTTGCACACCAGCACGAGAGGCGGCGGGGCACACCACACATGGCACGCGTGGCCCGCACGGGCCAGCTCAGGGTCTTCTTGAGGAAGCAGGGCGCATAGTATTTCTATTCTCGTAGTCCATGTTCTTAGTAGACAGAGGCCCTTGCAGTGGTTCAAATGCTACACAAAACACCCAAAGTCTACAGCATGTGGATAGGGAAGAAGAAAACTTGCATGGAAACTTACAAAAGAAAAAAGAAAATGGAATTTAAGAAAATGGCCGGCTCTGCCACGGCTCAGACAGTAGGGCACGCACTGCTACTCCAGGGACCCGATCCTCCCCCGTCTCTCTCTCCCACTCACTTCCTGTCAACATCTCACACTGTCCTGTCCAGTAAAGGCATAAAAGTCAATAAAAATATATTGTTTAAAAACCTGAAATGGCCCTCATATAGTCATATGAGTAGACTAAGTGCTCATACCATGTACAGTACAAGAAGTGTGTATGTGTGACTTGCGTTAATCGGAGGAGAATGATGAATGGACCACTTTCATATGTGTAATTAGCCTAGTAAACCAGCGCTGGACGCCAAAATGTTATGGCTGCGAGTGGTCTAGCTTCGCATCGTCGGAGTGGTCTTTCAGGCTTGCCAAGAATCAGGCAAACCAATCACAGCACAGACATTTGTTTACAATCAAAGCGGGCAGGGTTTTGAGGGAGTGACGACGGAGCTCGCAACGTTGGGAAAGCACATCAGCGAGAAAGATAGCGCTGATTGGTCAGAGCGCCGGCCTATAGGCACAGGCTCGGTTTGAAAGACAACGGGTTGTTCTAATCAACAATCTTTGGATGTACTATTCATCGGGGTCAGACTAAATTACATATCCAATCTCACATTTAGGCTGGTTTATAGGGCTGCACAATTAATCGAAAAATCGTGAAATCGAAGTCGTGATTTCAATCTTGATTTAATAGTGGCAATAGTGACCTACCTTTGATGAGCATCCTTAAAACCAGAACATACTGACAGGCTGGTGTTACTGACAGAAATGGACGTTTCATGCTATTGCCTTTTACATTATTATTACAATTCATTTTATTTTGCTCATCCCGTATATAAATCATTCTTGGTTACATTTCATCTTATTATTTAAAAAAAAAATAATAATCGTGATTAATAATTGGGATTACGATTTTGACCAAAATCATCGTGATTATGTTTTTTTCCCATAATCTTGCAGCCTTACTGGTTTACCAGGCTAATGTGCAATATGATCATTTTTATAGATCTTTTTGCATGGGTGTCCTCTGCTGTTTTGGGCAGGTGCCATCTCAATAGACATCATGCCATTCTGTCTGGCTGTGTCTGTGAACAAGAACATCTTCTCAGAGCAGGGGTTGGGCATTAAAAAAGTGGTTGTCAAAACAAGTCAACCACTAGAGTGCTATAGTGCAATATGTGTAGCAGATGACATTGTTTTTAATGTTTTTTTGGGGGCTTGTCTGTCTTTTACGCAAATAGGATAGTGAAGAGATGACAAGAGGTAAGTGGGAGAGGGAGACAGGGTAGGCTCAGGAATTGGCCCCTTGACCCCGGACCTCTGGACCCGAACCCGACTCGCCCTCATATGGTACGGTGTCAGCAGATGACATAGCTGTCATGTGTTGTGTGTTACCCTAGTAACAGAACGGAGAGGGAATGTTAGATATTGGTTCTCTAAAGGTTAGGCTATAGAAGAACCAACATTCAAGAACATTTGGTTACAGAGAAAGCCTAAGAAATATAGCATTCCTTAAAACAGGGACAAGGAGTAGACCGGTGCAAGGTAGTGAGGAGGGGAGACAAAAACACTTTGGAAATTCAAGGCCCAGCACAACAGGGTGGCCGCATCAGGGTAGCATACTGTACAGCAGTGTTTTTTAAAGTGGGGGCCGGGGAACCCTAGGGGGCCGCGAGTGGGTGCTAGGGGTTATTTCCTGTATTACTTGGATGGGTTTTAGGGGTGCACCAAACCTATTGAGTTGTGAAAGGTTGTGTCATGGTCAAGTTTATAAACCCCTGGTACACAATATCTCGCTCAGCAGAGTATCTCCATAACACCATTCAGATTTGTAGAGTTTACATCGTCTTCCTACGCTAGTAGGTCTGTGTTATGAAATAAGGCTATGCAACGATCGCTTCCAGACTTTTTTTCTTTTTTTCTCTTTTTTCTTTTTTTAGGACTATAGTTACTCTCTCTCTCTCTCTCTCTCTCTCTCTCTCTCTCTCTCTCTCTCTCTCTCTCTCTCTCTCTCTCTCTCTCTCTGTTTGTGTGTGTGTGTGTGTGTGTGTGCACTTTTTCTCACGGGAACCCTGAACAATTGGTGCCGTATGATAACCTCCAGAGCTGCCGTGGGAATGTGGGAATGTGAGTATGTGTCTGTGTATTTGAAAGCGCTTTGAGTCGACTTCATACTTGTGACATTGTGCTCTATACGTAAATACATATTGTATTGTGTTGTATATTGTATTAGCCTGATTATCATCGACTTTCAAATCTCTTCGAGACTTGGTCTGACCTAGCCTGGGCGAAAAGCCAACTGTTGACTTCGTCAATCAGTCTGGCAAAAGCCATGAGGAATCCGTCTCTGATCTTACGCTATCATTTCAATGAATTGGAGTTCCAAACTCAAATTAAAACCCATATTATGCTTTAATAGCATGCCTGTTACGATAAAGCATCGCAAAAGCAAACAAATAACAAAACGAAAGTGTGAATACAGTTACCTTAACCAATCAGTAACGGAGCTCGCGGGTGAGTTCCGCGTCATCACTTTCAACTGTTTGCTGATTGGCTAAACACTGAGAGAACCGAGCTCGAGGCTTTTGCCAGACGATGTGCGGAGCCAAAATCTTTGGGTGGAGTAAATAGGATGGCGTTGCGAGGCTAGGTCTGACCAAGAGCATAACAAATCAATATTTCCCAAACGGCATTTCCCAAATGGCCTCCCTTGGTTTGCTAATGATTGTTTGCTTTCCAACAAAGTGTGAGGAGTTCCCATATTTGCGGGAACTCAGAAAGTACTTGCATTGACTCTTGACCTGACTGATAGCAACGCTGAAGCTGTTGTGTCACTAGGAGGGCACGGCCTGGCTAGTATTGTATTGTCCTGTATGTTGTATGTATTACTGCCTGTCTTCACATTTCCACTCTACCTGCAAAATATCTATCTAGCTCGGGATTCCATCTTAGAAAATATAGGCCTACTGCTCCTCCATCAACCTCACCATCTATTTCAATCTGAAAACATCAACACCTGTCGCTCCCTTTCACACCTTGACACATGACTTGTTTTCGTCCTGCGGGTGAGATTATTGGCATCACACCATTCAGTCAGTTTATCTCCAAGCACCTACACATGCTAACACATCTGCCCTCGCGAAGGAAGTGTCTCTACTTCCTGAAACACGTTGCAGACTGAACCGCCAAGCACTCCTCCCCCCCACACACACACCTATCAGCCCACAATCACAAGTATACTGAAGCATGCCGTCCTCTTGTGATACACTGATTTAAAAAACAAATTAAAACAGTTTTATTTTGATCTGTCTTTGGTGATAGTTATCTATTATCTACATGTAGGCCTATAATACAATGTGTTTTCTTCTTTCCTCTTTTTCTACTTTCTAGCACATTGCAGTAGCCCCTTAATGCACGCCGTACCTCCTGTAGCACGCTGTAATAGACATTGAAAGTTAACTACTACAGTACACTACTATGACAGTGCACGGGGCCTTTAGTAATACATTATGACTTAGTCATTGCAAATCTGGTAACAGCTAATTTATAAAGCCGTGTCTTAAGGGGTTAACGTTTTGTATGATAATGTGCTATATAAATAATATTGATTGATTCATTGATTAATAGTGTCAGACAGAAAGAGGGTCAGGAGAGCAGCAGAAAGCGCATGTGTAACTAGTTTCACTTTACAGGAAACTGAACTGTAGGCTATATAGCATACAGCATATACTGTGTTGTGTTTTAGCGTGATATTGCAGCTCAACTGTGTACCTGTAGTGGTAGGACATGTATTGTCCATGTTTTTAATGTGTGTTTGTTTTGTAGCTTCCTACCAAGGGACCAGAGATGTAAATTAGCTTTGGTACTAGAACTGGGGTGCATTTCTCGAAACCATAGTTGCTAACTACGTTAGCTACTTTGTTGTTTGGAATGCAATTTCCCATTGGCAACAACCCAAGTTGCTAACTGGCTAACAACTACGCTTTCGAGAAACACATCCCTGTCTTGTACATGGCCCATGTCAAATATGCTAATAAACTAAACAAAACCCTGGAGTTGTGAGTCTACAACTAAGCTCCTTGGGGAAATGAACGATTGTGTGGACGTGCTCAAATTAGGTCCAGATTCAGATGGAATGCAGACGAGCTGAAACAACAGGTCTTCGTCATAGCCTATTTAAATGTGTCTATTGATTTTACACTGAAGTTTTGCTGTAAATCCTGGTGGCTGTCCCATGGATTTGATTAAAATTGACATAATGGATCAACCTCAGGGAAATGGTAAAATGTAAAGCAAAGAGCTTTGTGTCTCTTCAGCAGAAAGTGGAATTCATTTTGTATTTTGACACAGCTTTGTATGCAGCTGCTATGGCGGGAACAACCCCCAACCCACACTTCAGTGGAACTTGTCTGTTTCGCTTACTTCCACTTGCATTTTGTAAGGCGAGGACGGTTGCGCCACATGCTCTGCTTTTTCCCACCAGGCCCCAAAACACTTCCTGTTGCAGAACACGGTACAAGACGGGGAACCCCCGCCCCAACTCTCTCATCTCTTTCACTCTCTCTGTCTCGCTCTCTCTCTCTCTCTGGCTCTTTCGGTCTCTCTCACTCTCTCTCTCACAAACACACACACACGTACATGTACACACACACACACACACACACATACACACACATGTACACACAGACACGTATATATACACACACACACACACACACACACAGACGCACGCAAGCACACACACACACACTTCACGTTGCTCACAAATGCAAACGTCGTCTCACAGTCCGTGCTGATCTGGCATAGGGGCTTACTGTAAATAGGTTGGCTTTCGTTGAAACACTGAGCTAATCAGTAAGAAACCAGTAGGAAACAGACTTTGCAAACTTAGCCGAATGTGCTTCATGTCAGACTGACAGTACTTGTACTTGGGTACTGCTTGGCAATATTCTAGTAGCGCGATCTAATCTTTGGATAATTTCAGTTCTTTATTTTTATCTGTTTTGCTCTCTCTCTCAAATATGTATTATATTACATAATTTATTTATCAACCACGTTTCCGAGGCACCCCTGAGGGGGGCCCGCGGCACCCCAGGGTGCCCCGGCACCCCTGTTGAGAAACACTGCTCTAGACCAGTGTTTCCCAACCTTTTTCGACTTGCGTACCCCCTAAGCCTTTTTGTTGTACCATGAGTACCCCTTATCTCATGCTCTCTATATATTCCTTTATCACAGTATTACTATACTCTATTCAATTGTCATTATCACATTTTTCCACGTACCCCCTGAGGTGTGCTCGCGTACCCCTAGTGGTACACGTACCCCTGGTTGGGAAACACTGCTCTAGACCTCGTTTTTAAATATCTAAACACAACACAAGTAAAGCATTACAACTTGGTCATTGCCATTCTGGTAACAGCAAATTTACAACAGGGTTCTTGTTATGAGTTTACATCTTAACTAGATCAAGACCTTTCTTGTAGCGTGGTATTAAAGACCACATCTGGTGCAGCCACTAATGACATGCATCTGGGTTACGGCCCATATCATGACCCACGGCTCTGGAAGAGGAATGCTACATGCTGCTGCAAAACTTGTTTCTTGTTTTCTATTTCTTTGTTTTGGGGGTTTTATGCCTTTATTTAGGATGGGACAGTGAGAGAGAGGGGAGAAGGATCGACGAAGGACCTCAGGTCGGAATCAAACCCGGGTCCCCGGAGTGATGGTATGGCGTCTTAGCTCATTGAGTTTGATGCTTCTTTATCATTTGAGTCGAGCGGAGACAAAGTAGGCCTGCCGTCACACCATGTAGAGGTAAAAGCACCTTCATCCTAGCCTGGTTCGGACGCAGACTCTTTGTGCATTTCCGCTCAACTTCTTGAGTTCGCACAAGGGTCTGGAAATCTTAGACGAGCCCAAACAGAATCAGAAATGTCACTGCCTGTCCAATCATAATCGCGGGGCGGGATCGTGGGGCGGGGTATAAACAAGTCAGTGGTTGAGGTAGTACGTGATTCAAAAAGACGCACGTGAATTCTCCAATCAGGTTCGAGCTGTTTTGAACACACCCACGCCTTTCCAGAGAGCTAAACGATTGACAATGTTCCAATTGTAGTATTGGCCAGGAAATTTTACTAATTGCGACTACGCCACCCGAGGGGGGGTCACCTCGGGACACCCACTAACCCCCTGTTACCCAACAGATATTCACAGATCCCCAGGTTCGTGCACACTTCAAGGAGGAGGCATGGGTTCAAACAAGACCAATTTTTATTAATTCTGTCAGGTCAATTTTTCATTCACTCTTTTCTTTTTCTTATATTTTCAATCATCATACACAGATAGTCACTTTACAAACTGTGAGGGCGCTCCTCAACAGGAAGGGTTACAGTTGCTTGAGCACAATAAAAATAAATAACAATTTCAATTGCTCCACTACTATAGTAAGGAACTACTCAGGGCGGCTGCAACTCCACTAATATGCTAACCTGATAGCCACACTGGAGAGAAGCCTGTGCAAATGTTTATAGAACTAACTGGGGGTGGGGCATAGGCTTACCGGGCAGTAGAGCGAGAGAAGAGGAAGTCCCAGAATATACACCACTCGTGAAGGAATAATAAAAAACACCAACCACACAAAAAAATAATAAGATAAACACCCGTCGTGCGGCACAGCAAAGAAAGTGAAGAGGGGTCCACCACCAAGGTCTGCCTGCCGGTTGCCTCGCTCCGACCACACCTGTCCAAAATATAGAAGAGAGAAAAGGGGCTTGAGACACAGGATCGAGTACAGTGTATAGGCTATGTCAATTCAGTACAGACTAATGCATTCCACTCTACTTAACTTTGCTATGTCAATGCTGCTCGAGGAGACACTGCGCCGAAGGAGTGCAGCCACCCTGGTTGAAGGGATACAGTAGACAGATGTTAAGTAACCACCACTGAACACACACGCTCACACACACACAGACACACCACACACACACACACACACACACACACAGACAGTCAGACAGAGACCCACTGGGACTGGAGAAGCCAGTCCCCCCAATGCAGTTAGGCTGCTGCAATTTGAGGAACAGACCTCAGAAGACCCAGTCAGGTCAGGTCCCACAAAATTAATCAACCCAAACCAAAAGAAACAAAAACAAAAGAACACAGAATGTCTTCAGTTAAATTTGATAAGAAAACAGAAATAATATGGCAGAAACAGGCGAGGGGTATGCCTCTCACGAATCCCCCACGTCCACAAAATAATCACAAAATAGGGGTGTTGCACATTGCCACCTATGCAACCACAAAATAAATCAAATCAAAACTCAAACACAAAATAGCCTATGCGGTCAGCGGTGTTGCCGCGAGTGCAGGTAGTCAGCAGATGATATTGCGCGTTGCTGGGGGTCTGCCTGCGTCGATAGAACCCGATCACAGTAGCCCACGACCTATCGAGCCAGTGGAAACAGTAACCCAAAAAGGGGACTATGTTCCCAAACAGAGCAGCAGCCTGTGATGCCGCGGAGTCACCCTAGTTGCTGGTCACTCCCCGCCCTGTAAACATGGGGTATAACAATTAGGCCGATGGATACAGCAATTTTAACAATAGGGATTACCAGCATCATGTATAGGCTACATACCGAGTGGTTATACTGCGCACGTAGCCTCAATCTGAATCGTGATGGCGCAAAGATCTCCGTAGCAGAAGCTAAAAATAATTAAGACAGAGTTTGACCCATATTCACAGGTAACAAAGCGGCCTACTGTCAGCGTAATAAAAAAAGATCACTTATCCTACCTTGCACACGCTTCGCGCACTACTCGGAGGACTTCAGTGCTCCAGCCACAAGCCGAGCCACGAGCAATTACAGCAGGAGAGACTGCACGACAGGAGAGCGCACATTAGAGGCAAATCGAAGAACCCTCCCCGAATGCAAGGCCCTATAGTGAAAAGAATGCTCCTTACCTGTACGAGTCAGCTTACAGCGAGAAGCACCAGCTAGAGTGTCCTCCCCGACATCAACAACACAACCCCCGGTCAGTGGTGGAACGGAAGGAAGCGAAAGGGCTTCCGTGTCTCACTGCAGTCTAATTATGGAAAGTTGGAGTCCGCCCCGTAATCAAGCAAACCCGCTCCTCCAATCAATGCAAATTTCGGGAAATGGGTGATAGAATGCAATTCCACCCGCTACACAACCATTGCGTGAGAACCAGGTTACCTTCATCTCCGCAAAATGAGCCCCGTTAGATGCAGTACATACAGTATTGCAGATTAATTGGACAAGATCATGGCACTCAAGTAGACATACATGCATACATGCTTTCTTTCATTCACAAAATGGCAAATAAAAATGTTCAAAATGGTCCTTGTCCTTGAATTTACGTGCAGAGCTGTATGAGCGAGTGGACACGCATGTTCTGCCGCCAGCCACCCATATCCTAACTAATATGTGCAGGCACATTTGAAGTCATACAGTGTGTGGTGGGAATGTTTGTAGAAATTGAGAAAGATTCAGTTTGGCCTGTGACTTCATACCACATTTTGATTTTGGTTCACAGTCAGTTTGCGTTTGCCACACCTGATGAAGCACTGTACCTGCATGGTATCAGTTTGTGCCACTGTAACATGAGGCCTCACATCGTCTCACTGCAGTGAGGTGTACCATCACATGTGATTAGAATTTTAGCAACATTTTGAGTTCCCATTATGATGTCATAAGGACTTTGCGGGATGTTTAACACAGAATTCTATGGTATCTGTAGAATAGAGGTCCATTAGAATTAAAAAGAATCATGATGATGGTGTTGCATCACGGGCGCGGCCTGGCTAGGGGAATAATGCTTCGTTGCTGCTCCTCAAAGCTTTTAGCCTTGTTCCTTTCAGGGGCCTTGGTTTTGAAGAAGTGAGCCGCCATAACAGAATGACTCAGCCTGTTTATTTTCACAATCTAGAGCAAGGGCTACACTCTTGCAGCTATGCCGTTTGCCTGCATGCACTCTGTAGGTGTGTGCGTGTGTGTGTGTGTGTGTGTGTGTGTGTGTGTGTGTGTGTGTGTGTGTGTGTGTGTGTGTGTACTATGTACACATGTATTGGTGCATGTGTCAACATATTGCACTATGGGTTACTGCTGCAACACTGCATTCTCCTTTCTTCATCTGGCTTACGGGTGAAGGGTTGTGATCTGATCTCCAGTAACTGAGCTACATGGGCATGATATAGCGTACAGGCCAAAAGTTTTCACACTTTCTCATTCAATGCCTTCTCTTTATTTCCCTGGCTATTTACAGTACATTGTAGATTTTCTCGGAAGGCATCAAAACTGTGCGTGAACAGAACACATATACAGTTATGTGCTTAATAAAAAATATCAATTCTAGCAGTTGTCCAACAGCAATGTTAGCTGTCTATCAGTAAGCGCATACGACTTCATTGCGAGCGTCGACGTTGCGCAACGGACGTCAGCGAGAACTTGTTGTCACGATGTGGGTGTTATTAAATACAGCGCATTTAAAGTCGGCCACAAATATGAACGAGACGATGAGCTCGCACCGGTTTGCTCTACTAACACACCACGTGTGAGGAGTGGGGGGACAGGCAGTGAGGAGGAGCTGAAGTGGGGACCTGCGCAAACTTGTGTAGAGGTGTGAGACAAGACCCATATACACACGTGAGTGAGTTGTTGACCAACCAGTTCATGGGCGCGTGACCTCGGAGGCAGTCCGCCGACGAGCGTTGAAGGGGATAAGCAACTGCAGAGGTTGCAAGATCTGACTGCAGCCGCATTCATCCCGCGATAGTTTTACACCATGTGACATGTCACCTCGTCAACGCAACGTCGACGAAATTTCGAAGTTTGACAGGAAATCTAACCGTCATGCAGCATTTTCCATCCAGGGTGCATTGCTGTCTAAATGCGCATATATGCGTTGACACATATCGAATGCACCTAGCTGGCACCTGGGCGGAGCTCGGCCCCTAATTTACATGTTAGCTCGCACACACAACACTTTTTGTGTGACACACTACAACTTACATACACACACACACACACACACCACTTTCTCAGAGACACACAACACTAACGTCGTCGCACACATACCATTTCCCTGTCATAAACACCATCTGAAATCTCGATTTTGAATGGTAGTGATGTGTAAGAAAAAAGTGGTATGTGCGTGAGGGAAAAGTCAAGCATGTGCGTAGTAACACTGGTATGTGTGCGAGCTTTAAGGGTGTATGTGCAGGGATATGCGAAGTATAGTCTAATATGGTGACGTTATGTGCGTTAGCAGTTTGCGTGCATGTGCAAATTAAAGTATTGTGCGTATGAGTGTAATGTGTGTATGTGTGAGAGGCAAAAGTGGTGTGTGTGCGAGGTCAAAGTAGTTTGTGTGTGAGATTTTTGTTACTGCGTGCATGAAAATGTGCGTATGCGTCCAACGTGTTTCCTTCCGTTCGAGTGCAAGCCAAAATAACACCAGTGTTACGTGCAAACCTTTCGGGTGCATGTGCGAGGAAAAGTAATGTACGTGCAAGCTTTTAGCGGTGATGTGCGAGGAAAAGTAAGGTACGTGCAAGCTTTTAGCGGTGATGTGCGAGGAAAAGTAAGGTACGTGCAAGCTTTTAGCGGTGATGTGTATGCAATTCCTGACATATTGGCTAGGCGGCGCCTCATACTTTAAGTCCCGCGGTCAGGTGAAGAAGAGCATGTAGCTTCCTCCGTGATCAAACTCAAAATGAAATATAATATGCAGCAGCTTCTAATGCGAGAGAGAGAGAGAGAGAGAGAGAGAGAGAGAGAGAGAGAGAGAGAGAGAGAGAGAGAGAAAAGCCTGCACCTGGATGTGTGTGTGTGATGCTCTTTTGCTCTATGATGTTGAAATGACTGATTTGGGTTTTGGTGGAAAATGACCAAGTAACAACGTGAATATTTGCTGCAATAGGCAATATTAGTAATACTTTGTGAAATAACAATAGCCATTGTAGGTTATTTATTTTACACAATATTGACTAAAATGACTAAAAATTGAAATGTTGACTAAACTTTGAAATGTTGACTAAAATGACTAAAATTTGACTATGACTAAAATTATTTTCGTCATTTTGACTAAGACTAAGACTAAATTGGGAAGGCAATGACTAAAATATGACTAAGACTAAAATTGTTTTTCGTCATTGTGACTAAGACTAAGACTAAATCAAAAAAAGCTGACGAAATTAACACTGCTGTCTATTCACCTGACGTCAAACAACAGTTGCTGAGGTGAATCAAGGTCAGAGTTCAAGAGTTTCATTGAAAAGGTTTAGATGACTGTTTTGTAACTTGTGACAAATAGAACAGTAGACTTGATTAGTAGGAAATGAACTGGGACCAAAAATGGCCCAGGTATTTTTGTGTGTGCCCTCAAAATTGTGAGCCTGTCTCGAACATACGAAACACACAACAGCATGGGCCCCTGAGATCTGCCCGGCTCACAGCGAAATGCCAGATTACCAGTTCAGGTCTGTTGGGATAACCCTGTATGTGATGTATAAAAGCAAACGTCAACTGAACAGATTACTTGAAATATAATCCAGTATTTAGCAGATGCAAAATTGATGCTCAATTGTTCAGACTTTCTGAAAGATGTCAGCAAGGTAACAACGTTTATTTAAACAATTTTTATTTAAACAATTTGGCATTTTCCAGGTTCTTGGAAAGTGTTACTCGCTGTGTATTTTGGTGGGAATATTAGCAATTATGTGCTCTAGATTGTTGTTTTTAAATTAATTCTATATCTGTATTTCATTTGAGCCTTTAATGTTCCTAAATTTTACCCATCCACACAGACAAACCCATCCATCTACCCCATAACCCTCCCCACCAGTCACATTACAATTCCAATATATACATTATCTGATTGATACAGTATATCATTTTCCCATAGAACATGGATAGCTTAATCTGTATATCTATAAGAACATCACAGTTTTCAGGTCAAAAAATAATAGACCAGTAAAGTATAAACTCTTTGAATACAGACAGCTCTTGATTTCATCACATTTGTCCACAGGGATGGACTGGGATAACACAAAAAAACAGTGTCAGGCATTTTCAGCGGAGACAAGTCCACCAGGCATCCAGAGAGACAATGAAGCATATGAGGACATTAAAGTAATCTAATATGATCTACAGCCAAAATGCTTCACTGTCTTAGAGAGGCCTCTGTAGCGGCATGAGGATTGACACCATTGAGGTAGCCTGATTATCATCGACTTTCAAATCTCTTCGAGACTTGGTCTGACCAAGAGCATAACGATTAACATTTCCCAAACTGCATTTCCCAAATGGCCTTCCTTGTTTTACGAATGGTTGTTTTCTTCCCAACAAAGTGGGAGGTGTTCCCGATTTTTCAGGAACTCAGAAAGTACTTGCATTGCTCTTGACCTGACTAGTAGCAACGCTGAAAGTATTCCGTCACTAGGAGGGCACGGCCTGGCTACCATTGAGGGGAAGGCCAGGCCAAAAGTCACGAACAACAGTCCACCAGGCAAATGCCCTGTATGCCATATTGCCAATCCAGTCACATTTGTCCGGGCCGGCCGGCTGGCTGCTCAGGGTCTCCCATGAGGGGCAGTCAGGGGTCTGGGATGTCAGTCGCCGCTCCCTGTGGAACAAAACACACACACACCCATCTTAATTACACGAGGGGATATTTCCAGAGAATATGACCTATCATGTGTCCCCCTTTAGTTAGTTTGTGTGTATTTAAGCCCTGTGCTTTCCCTTGTTCTGTGCTGTGTCATTTGTCATACCCTGTTAATCTTTGTCTAACGCTGTCTGCTGCTGAACTGTCTGCTGAGCTGTCTGCTGTAGCCCTGTGTCTTTTTAGTTTTCTGTGTTTGGTTTTCTTACTGTGTTCCCCCTCATGGGTGTTTTTGTCCTTAGTTTAAATCTTTTGAGTTTCAATAAACACCTGACCTCTGACAGACTTCATTTTGTGTGCTGCGGCATTGGGCTCCAATCATGACTTCACGTATTGGAGGGAGGGGTGGACATTTGGAATGCACATCTTATTTGACCCAATTTCGAACAACTGGCATGACATCGAAAAACAACTAGAAGAGGTAAACCTAGCCAAGTCGGCCAAATGGAACCATCAGGGCAGGCTCTAAGTTAATTAGCTTACATGCAACCCAAACCAGAGCCAGGGCCTCCATTATGTTGTCTATGTTGTCTTTATCCACCATTCTATTTCCTACTATTCAGTTTTTTACTATCCAGCATTCTTATATTCAGCATTTTTTTCCCCAGCATTTTCTTACCATTCTTTCAATGCCTCTATATATTAATTCTTTGTGAGTTTTACAATATGAACGTGTTTATACCCGTGTGACCTCTGAAAGTTTACTTACCTGTGCTACCCAGGTACCTGAGTTTCTAACCACGCCCTGATGAAGGCCCGATGGCTGAAACCGGTCGGCGTTTTTAACATGTTTACCCCAGTGTAAAATAAAGACTTGTTTATACTTCAACTACCTTGACTCAAAGGAGAGTGCTTTGGATACAGTTCATAAGTCTGTCAAGCCCTAAAAGAAATAACCAGATGCACCCCTTCAACCTGGAGAAAAGACTATAGAGCGCTCGCTATTCTTTCCTTGTGCAACCCAAACCAGGGCCATTCGGGGCGAAACACCCTATAATTTCATTGTCCCCTACAATACGACTGATATTCTTGGGAGAGGTCTCACCCACCAAATATTATACTGGCGCACTAAACTGTCATGGGTAAGCTCACAAAGAAGTCATGGGTAAGCGGTTAAGGCATCAGACTAGTATCCCAAAGGTTGATGATTCGACTCCCGACCTGCCAGGTGACTGCGGTACCCTGAGCATGGTACTGCTCCCTTGGGGCGCCATTGGGGCTGCCCCCTTTCACGGGTGAGGCATTAATGCAATTTCATTGTGTGCAGTTAACACTTGTGTGCTGTGTGCTGTGTCACAATGACAATGGGAGTTTCCCAGTAGGGCTTTTCGCTTTCTACCAGTGATGTAGCAGATTATTAACATTGATTAAGAGTTTTGTGGCTACCGTTTAAGTCCTACAACATTTTTCAAATTGAATATTTGGGGCGGGCTTTGGCAGTACAGTGGAGACAGCAGAATGGCTACATTTAACAAAAAGTCGTCATTTGATTGGTCATAAAGTTGGACAAAGGCAGGACAGTGCAGTGGCAGTTTCAACCATAACAGAATTGGTTTGGTCCCACCCACAGCCCTCAGCTATCTGAATCGCTCCATTCCAGACAAATGTTTTCATTTGGCTACCAAGCCAGGACAATATTCTGTAAATTTTGATGCAGTTATGATAGTGGGGTCGTAATAGGCTCAGTCATTTCAAATTGGTGTTAAAGTTTGGTTTTCACTTCCAAGTTGAAGTTTTGGGTCTATAGAACAATTTGAGTTCGAGTGTCAAACACACAGATAACAAAATGGCCTGCGGGGGGCGCTCTAAAATATATAAACTGCTATAACTTTTGATTAGTTAAACCAAATTTAACATATGAGCTATGTATGGATTCATCATGACGAGGAGAAACCGATGAGCTAGGTATTTGGTTACCAGATTAAAGACACATTATGTAAAAAACACACTTTTAGCCAATGGACAGCTAAATCCGGGGTTTTTTAAGATAAAGGGTGGAAATGCCCTCAAAGTTGCTTGGAAACATAATTTATTGTTAGAAGTTATTGTCAACAAAGCCTAGGTTGTCACTTCACTTGATTTGTTCAGAATATCCCTGAAGCACACATATACTTAGGATACCTATACACACATATGGCTGCATGAAGCCTATGTGATATTTAGCACCCAACTTTCAACTTAGAGTGTATGAATTTAGGATCATGAGTACCAGCTTTTTGTTCCAATTAAGCCATGATTTTATTCAAAACTTAAAAACTTTATATCTAGAAGAAAGTAAATCAATAATAATAACAATAATAATAATAATAATAATAATAATAATAATAATAATAAATAATATGGGGAGCATCATTATTTCCTGCATTCAAAAAGCAAACAGAAGACCATAGGGCTAACATTTATTCCAATACTCCACTCTACAATAACTATGACAGAGAACAGATGCAAAAACAGTCAGTGGTCAGTCTTAGAAATTGCATGTGCACTTGCACAGACGTGTGCACTTTAACTCTGCCTTTATGCACTTGCACCGAGATCTGGCAGGTCTATTTGTACAAGTACTAGTACAGCTGCACTTCACCTCTAGTTGGAATACATCTTTGGCAACTGCATCTTTGGTAGTGTAGTCCAAATCTGGGAACTGTTCATTTGTTACCAGATTGGCAGGCATTTCTGGCAAATGCAGATGATAAGAACGGTTTTCATTCCTGTCAGCTGGTAACAAATGGACAGTTCCCAGATGACAGAGATGTCCTCATAACAGCAGATGATTGTGTCTACCATGTATGAAATAGTCCTATAGTATTATTTAGTATGCTTGCCAAAGGCCTCTGCTTGCCGCCAGCAAGCATAATAATTGTTCTCCAACAGTTTATTTAGTATGCTTGCGGGAAAGCATACCAATTGTTCATCAACAGTTTATTATTATTCCGCATTTTTCCATTCACCTCGGCCTATGGGAATCGCCATTCATTAGTACGCCGGCTTTGAATCGTTGCAGCGTTCGAGATAGAGACACGGTTCGAGTCCCAAATTGAACGGCTCGAAAAGGGCTCAGGGTGGTGTATTTTTTGCTGGCCTACCCCCTTTCATTTGTTCACCAGACTTGTTTTTCCTTAGTTTTCTCTCTGTTTTCCCCCTCATTGAAATTAATGGTAGAATGGTCAAGATGATGTCACAAAATGTGGCAGTTACAGTGAGAGGCGACCTGTCCTGGGGTTTTTAACTAGGTATCAACTAGGTAAAGGTATTGTCAGAGAGGTCTTGGCTCTGAATACAAACTGTGTGAAGATCATAAGCCAACTCATAAAAAATGTTTCAGATAGAGCAGTTTTAAAATCCCTATGATGTGACCCCATTCACTTACGAAAAAAAATGTGTGAACAGCTCAGCGCATAGGCCTGAATATGTCCATTTTTGGACTGAACCATTTGGCCTAGAAAAGTGATCTCAGCTTTGACATGAAGAGCATGGTTGTGCCATTTGTGTGTCAATATCATCTGACAACTTGCAAAACTTTTGGAGATATGACAGTGTAAAAATAAGGCTGCACATATTACTCAGCTATTGACCGCCAAATTGTCACCTTTAGAATCTTCATTCATACACACACAACAAGGAGGTCTACATTACTTACTGTATCATTGACACACACACATGCAGCCATGTAGAACTTTAGACCTCTGCTGTCACCTGGGCAACCGTGGCCTAATGCTGCTGTAGCCACTGTATACAGTAAGTGGCAGTGGCCTACTGGGTAGGGTGTTGGTCTGTCAGAGGGTTGCAGGTTCGAATCCCACCCTTACCTCACCCTACTCACCCATTGCTGAAAGGCACCTGAAGCATCTCCACACACACACACACACACACACACACACACACACACACAGACACACACACACACACACACACACACACACACACACACACACACACACACACACACACACACACACACACACACCTCTCTCTCTCTCTCTCTCTCTCAGACAGACAGACACACACACACACTCAGACCTCTATCTCTTTCCCTCGTGTTTCTCTGTGTGTATACAACAGCTCTGTGTGTGTGTGCATAAGCCGCAAGCATACTAATAGCATTGTCTCTCCGGAAAGTCTTTTTATTATTATTATTATTATTATTGTTATTATTATTATTATTATTATTATTATTATTGATATATTTTCTTCCAGATAAAACGTTTTTTTTTGTGATTTTATGTGTGAATAGAATATGGCTTGATTGAAAAAAGTTGATACTCATGATCCTAAATTCATAAACTCAAAGTTGCAAGTTGGGTCCGAAATATCACATAGGCTTTATGCAGCCCTATTTAGTCTCTTTTCCATTGGGTTCCGCGTTCCGGTGCGGGCTTTATAAATATTCATGAAACTTGACGGGGGGGGGGTCGATGGTGCTGTCTCGCACGCATTTCCATACAACGGGGACTAGAACTGGGCCGTATGATCAGCTGCTGCAACTAGCCGCGACAACACCGTGTTTTCACGCCATTGTGAATCTAAGCCCTAATCTAAACAATAGGACCTATATAGGACTAAATATAACCAGCGATCTCCTTCTCTTAGACCCATAGACATGTGTTTGGGCTTGTTCGAAAGCTGCGAATCTTAGCTTTTCACAGGTTTTTACGGAACGTTTTTATGTTCTTTCAATCCAAAGTTATATAACTTTAAGCGGCCGCTGTTTCAAGTGAAAAAACAGCGCTTTCCAACCATTTTTTTTTACCTCGTCATTTTGTTTTCGAACAGACAGCGATCTCCTTAACCTAGACCTACAGACATGTGTTAGGGCTTGTTCGAAAGCTGAGATTCTCAGCTTTTTACAGGTTTTCACGGAACGTTTTTATGTTTTTTCAATCCAAAATTACATAACTTTGAGCGGCCGCTGTTTCAAGCGAAAAAATAGCGCTTTCCAACCATTTTTTTTTTACCTCGTCATTTTGTTTTCGAACAGACAGCGATCTCCTTAACCTAGACCTACAGACATGTGTTATGGCTTGTTCGAAAGCTGAGATTCTTAGCTTTTTACAGGTTTTTACGGCACGTGTTTATGTTCTTTAAATCCAAAGTTAGCCTATTTAACTTTAAGCGGTCGCCACTTCAAGTAAACAATGGCGTTGTTCTCCAGCCGGATAGAGAGGAAATCTTTGTTCCCTCGAATAAACCACAGTTGTCTTTTTCATTCGAAATTTTCATTTTTACATTTAATTTGATAACAGCAAATTCGCCATCCCTCTGCAGGTTCGTATATGAAGATATGTGCAATGAAAAGGGCTACTGTAGTGTGCCCTATTTTGCATGGTGGTAAAAAAACGACTTCTCACAAGGAGGAGGCGTGGAGCTTTGGAAATAGCGTGATTTTAAAATAATAGCCTAGGCTAATAGTATAACTCCTTGGCCAAGGACTGGTTAGGCTACTTTAAAGAACATGACAATTGCTTGAGCAAATTTTCTCTGTCTACTGTAAAAACTGCCAAAAGTTGATTTTTAAAGTGCGTGGGTGGGGATAGGTGTTTTCACATGCCGGTAAATCCTAACACAGGCAACATTTAGCCTAGTGGAACTCAGCTCCGCACGCCTCGAACCACGTCTTTCGCGATTCTATAATCGCCCCTGTTTGAGCCCTGTTTGAGCTGATGATGGGTGTGTATGGGTGGAGTAAATGCAAAAAGAAAACGAAACCACGCCCCAGCAGCGCGCAGCCCCGTTCTAACAGGGCTAGTCGAAAATGGGCTTAGGTATCATATGTATCTTTGTGCTTCAGGTATATTCTGAAAAAATCAAGTTGAATGATATCCCAGGCTTTCTTTTCAATAACTTGTAACAATAAATGATGTTTCATTGCAACTTGGAGGGCATTTCCACCCTTTATCTTTAAAAAAAAACCCTGAATTTTGCTGCCCATGGGCTAAAAGTGTGTTTATGACATAGTATGTCTTTAATCCGGTAACCAAATACTTATCTCACCAGCTCCTCCTCTTAATGATGAATCCATGCATACCTCATATGTTAAATTTGGTTAAACTAATAAAAAGTTAGAGCAGTTTATATATTTTAGAGCGCCCCCCGCAGGCCATTTTGTTATCTGTGTGTTTGACATTCGAACCCAAATTGTTCTATAGACCCTATACTTCAACTTGGAAGTGAAAACCAAACTTTAACACCAATTTTAAATGACTGAGAAAAATTGCACATGCCTACGACCCCACTATGAGAGGGTCCATGGAAAATATTAGAAATATTATGAATATAAATCAGACAATATATTTTTATTTATTCGTTGCATATCAAAATCATTGGCTATTTAGGGTAGCCAACAACCATATGCCTACAGCTAGACTAGTTTGTATCATAACATCACATCATGATCCCAGAAAGTTTGCAAGAGAAACGTCAATTGAGAGAAAAGTTAATTGTCAGATGAAAAATAGGCCTAGTTACACCAATTGACACACACTTACAAAAGCATATTTCTCAAAACAAAACAACATATCTTGGGGAGTAACATATGGACGTCTATTTGGATTTGCTGACAAATTTTAACCATGGTGACATAATTTGTCAAAAGTCCTGTATAGACCTACTGAAAAAATGCAAGGGTTTTCTGTTTGTTTTGTGCTAACCTACAAGGGAAGATCCCATGAAATTTCAGTTAAATGAAATAATCAATTAAAATCCAATTTTCAAATATCATAAGTAGGCCTACACTTGCACATTATAGATGAAAATGAATAAATTGCCTTCCTCATTTTGTTATGGTTGCACCACTTTGACAGCGACATTCGGTGTTGCAAAATACAATGCAAACGTTGTTTGAAATTACATAGGCCTATAACACAAATACAAATGATGGCATACATTTTGCAACCCTGATGGAGATTTCAGAATAATTAAATTTAGAGCATTTTAGAATTCCTCCATGTCCAAATATTTTCACTGACCCTTACATGCCAACGAAAATATTCACACTTTGTCTATGGACATCTCAAGCACCTCTGTATTTGAGTTACTTCTCCCTTTTACAAATGTGCAACTTGCCTTCCCACTTGACTTCCCTTATGGTGGTACACCTACCTTGAATAGGAATGGGGACTCGATTGAGTCCTGCGAAAGGTCCACTCCGCCACATTTTTAAGGGGACAGTGGCCACACAAGCTGTCCTGTTGTAGATGCTCCAAGATCTCTTCTTTACGCAGCCCGTAAACAATTGGCGCAATGCATTGCGCGATACTAAAGAAGGCAAAGTTCACCACCGCAAACAGATCCTTTGTGTCCATGTGAATGTGTCCATACTTTGACAAAATATACAAGAAATAGTTCACAAAGTTGGGAAGAATGTACACCGCGAGCTGAAACCCGTGGAGAGTAATGGTCCTGCACCCTATTTTATTGTGGCGGTTAACCACACCTAACCGGCGTCCCTCGAGGATGATCCTGACATAACTGTACAGGATAATTAAACTGCAGATGCTGATCAATACAATTTTGTGCAACTCCCCCTTTTTCAGCTCCTCTCTTCCACAGAGCTTCCCTTCCCCTGCTCTCTCCGTCCAGGGAAAGAGGGTCAAGGGTATGATGGCAGCGAGACCCCAGGTGAAGAGCCCCAACAGCCAGGGCCACTGGCGAGCGCACAAGTTTTTGTAGCGCAAGGGAAAGCAGATGGCCCAGTAACGGTCCACCGCCATCACGGTCAATGTCAGCAGGATGTTGGACGCGCTTGTAATGAGTACAGTTACCAGGGTGGCACACATGTACGTGGTGGGTCGCACATTTAAATAGATCTGCAAATAAAACCCCCAACAAACTCCAAAGTAGACGAGGGCCGACAGCAGCAGGTGGAACACTAACACGAAGCGCGCGTGGTTCCGCAGTCTCTCCTGGCGTATGATGGTCCAGTTTATGATAATGTTGAAGAAAGCCAAGATAATGAAGGCGGCAGCAGACGCACACACGCGCACATACACATAATTGTTTGCTATAGTAAGGTTTGACAAGTGTATTGTGGCGTTAGATTGATGAAAGTCATACCCGCCGTCATTGTTGCGATACAATAGTTTATCATCCATCTTCACTGGAATACGGCCGCGATAGTCCGCGCATTTCCACAAATTAATCTTCTCAGTCAGTCACAAACGCAGAGGCTTCTCCCACAAAAATGTCAATATTTACCAGTTTGGGTAGGCTATTTGTGCATCAATTGCTCGCTAGTCGTCACGTTCCGGACTCGACAGATGTTGTATGGCTCTATACAACTTGTCCTATCTCCTCTCTCCACCGGATGCTTCACACGTGACGAGCAGAAGAAAGCAGTGTCGGCAATGTTAGGGCAAAGCGAACATGAGCGCGTTTTTCATTTTCCCTATTACGCATGGGTTTAAAACAAAATAAAATATCTAACAGCAACACGTGATTCACATTTTTTGTGAGTGCAAAACAAAGACAAAAAACAAACAAACAATGCTGCCCTACAAAGGCAAAGTGCATTAACTACAGTTTGTCAAATTTGAGTTTAGACTGAAAATGGCCTTCATTATTTTTCTGACAGGGCGTTATGGTCCATTTGTGTCCCGTTTTAGATATATTTATCAAATGTGTAGTAACTACAATATCCAACCTCACACCAAGGCTTTGAAGGCATCTTTCTCACTTTCAATGTTGGCGTAGTTACTGCACTTTGCCTTCATGGGGCAGAATGGGACTTGCCATGATTGTACTCGTGCCCCCTGCTGTTTTTCATTCGAATTGCATCGTTACTTTGGAAATGTTATTTATTTAATTTCAACATCTGTTCGGCATACATTTCCTCCAGTTCATTTTGTGTATATTTTACTTATTTTCTTTCTTTTCATGAAACACTTTGGGGTCAACTGTTAATGTGTCAAATGTGATATTAAAGCAAAATGACTTTGACTTCATTATTTGACATACGCAGGGGCATAGCCGCAAATTGTGGGCCCTATGTATAATCAGTTCCAATGGACCCCCTCAGTGATACAGTATACACTATCTAGGCCTACATACATCAGATACTGTGTGCCCCCCCTACATGTGGCCCTGGTAACTAAGTCACACTTTACTCCCCTGTAGCCTATGACACCCCTGGACATAGATACAGTAGCCTATTGTAGAGTTTGCATAATGTCCACAGATGTTGCTAGTAATTTAATACACATTACATTTCTACATTGCATTCTTTCTTATGTCTTCTGCCATGATGTTGCTGCCTGTTCCTTTGGGGTTAGAGGTACCGTTACAGCCTAAGTACTTACAAAACATTTCTCAAGCTCTGAGTATCAGATAAGGCACAAATGCATCATGTGAAATAGGAAATAGGAAGAATAAAAACTCACCTCTACAATTCTACCATGCACTCAGGAGGTCTATAGGTATGTTCACACCTACTCCCCTTTAAGTCACCCAAACTCAGTCCTCTTTAAGTGGACCAAAAAAGTGAACTGACAGTAAGAGAAAAAAGTGTTGTTTTCGTTCATCTTGTGAGTGTATTACAAAAAGAACTGGCTGCTCTTTCTGGTCCCGTTAGGGTTTATGGGGTTTCAGTCCTCTTTTTGATAACTCCCGGACATTTAGGGTATTTTCACACCTAGTCCCCAAACTCAAACTTCTCATCGTCTTTGACTCAATCTGTGGTGCTGAAGGAGAGCTCCTCTTTGTTAAATGTTGCCCGCCTGTTGGTGGCAGCAGCATCCCATGAGGCAATTCAGAGAGTGGGCCCCACCCAGATTCAAATCTGGGCCTCCAGGCTACAAAAATGGGCTGTGACTCCATCTGCTAAGAGCCAGACACTTTGTAAGACAGTTCAACACGTTCTGTAACCGGCAAAGCTACCTACAAACTTACTTACTTGTCAAAATGATAAACATCAAGTGGTGGCAAAATTTAAAAAATGGGGCAAAATGCAGCTTTTAGAAGCTGTCATGATGACATTTTCATATTGTCACCAACCTCCTTCGGTAAAAGTTATCTTTGGGTATTGTCCCCTTTACAGTAAGTGAACCAAACTCAGTCCCCTTTATGTGGGCCAGAAAGTGAACCGACAGCGAAAGGACTCAGCTCTGTTTCTGTTCATAATGTGAGTGTATACCAAAAAGAAAAGAAAGAAAGAAAGAAAAAAAGAACCGGCTGCTCTCCAATAATGCTTATATGGTGTGTCAGTCAGTTTTTCTGGTCACACCCAGTCCTCAAGCTCTCCACGATTACTGCATGTCACAAGTGTAACTTGTCAGGAGTCATAGGCAAACCTTATACTTAGACCACATCAATAAAGGTCTCATTACAGTTCACTTCCAAGGGGTCTGGGTAGACTGTGGAGTGTCCACAGAAATGCAGAAAATAGGTCAGTCATAGGTCTGAGTTTGTTGTGAAAACAACACTGCGTTCCAAATCATGATGCAAATAGAATTTTTCCCCTTGAACCAACAACAAAATGCAAAGTAATGTATTGGAGCTTGATAAGCTGGTAAGCACGTGATCAGAGACGTTATTCATGTTTGAGCAGCTCTGCAGCTACTGCGTTATCACATAGACGTAGATTCACTCAATGTGCTATTATGCACATAGATTTGCACACAGTTTTGAGTTTTGCAAACTCTCTCTGAGTTATTTTCCCTCATGTAGATAGTGTAGATCAAAGGGTTCGGTTAGGGTGTTTTCAAACCTGGTCCCTTTCAGCCATTTAAATGAACTCACACCTGTGACTCAGCATTTCTGTGTGAACATGCCAAAGTATACCCAGACCCCTCGGAAGTGAACCGTACTGAGACCTCTGTTGAGGTGGTCTCAGTGAGGTTTGCTTATGAGTCCTGACAAGTTAGACTTATGGCTTCATCACTTAAGGAGAGCTCTAGAGGACCGGGCATGATCAAAAAGTGGACTGAAACATCATAAAAGTCTTACGTCTAGTAGTCACAGCTGTTGTCATAACATTGACATAACACTGATAGGCTATGGAAACAGGCAGCATTTGATAAAGTCAACATGCCATTTGATACATACTGTATGTGAACGCTCCAAAGTGTGCCCAGACGAACCATACTGAGACCTTTATTGAGAAGTAATGGGAGGAGTACAATTACAATTTTATCTTCATATGGTGAGCAATATCCTACATTTCACAATATTGGGCCATTGTTTATTGAACAAAACATCTCTTTTGCCATTTCCCATCACGCCTGGATTCCTATTCAAGGCACTATCAGTGGTTCTCCTGTCATGTTCTGCTAAGCCACACTCGCTTTGTCTGCAATTAGAGAAGTATTTTCAAACAATAATGCCAGATACATTTGGGTGACTGTATTTCGGCATGTGAAAACCAGGACTCGTACTGTGATGTGCGGGTGAAAAGGTCTATTTCTTTTATGGACCTTTTGTTTGGTTTAGGTTATGGTGTTTTCACACCTGGTCCCTTTCAGCCATTTAACCCATTTTTAGCCTGATTCAATGTGTAAGTGGCAGGAAGTCAGTAGAGGATGGTGGTGGTGGTGGTGGTGGGGGGGGGGGGGGGTGCTGCAGCTCACCGAAAACCGGGGGGTGGGCTGAATTCTGAGAAGATTGTAAAAATGAGCGTCTGGAGCGACATCGCTGCATTCAGGCTCTTGAGATTTTATTTGAGTTTGCTTCACTTAAAGGTCCACCAAACTTATTTAAGTTTCATTCACTTGAGTTTGCTTCACTTATAGGGGACTAGGTGTGAAAATACCCTTACCCTACAGTGATGGAGAACCGGAATTCATTCACTTTGCCACATATTCCAAATGACCTACTTTTTTCTGTCCAATACAACCAGGTGGTTCTACAGAATGTTCAGCTAAATCCAGGTCTATAAAGCCTGGACTATAAATGAATCCAGGTTGCCCATCACTAAAATGCAATATTGAGATATGATCATGGAGTTAAGCTTGATGTAAAGCAGCAGATGTCTTTCAGAAAGTGTGTGGGCCTGGGCTTCATTGACAAGAGTAACAGGAGTGACACAATACTTTGCTGGACTTAACATAAATTCTATAGTGGTTGCCTTTCGTCTTCTTTAACCTTTCCATCCACCATGTTATTCTCACAAAGTTGTTCGTTTTAAGCTTCCTCTAGTAGTTCATATGCTAAACAGAAGATTTCCGTTTGGTTATTTCTGCTCATTCATTTATTTATTTGCTAAATATCTGCTTTGCGCACAATGCTCTTGGCCACGTTGCCTTTCACTTTTTCCCGGACCAATATTGGGGGATTTCCCCAGTAACTCACTGATGCTGAACATTTGCATTTTGGCACCGCAAGTGCGCCGATGCCATGTGGTTATCATTCGTGTTTACTTTACGCCACCATACTAAGGGCATTTTCACACCTCGTCTGTCCCCTTTAAGTGAACCAAACTCAGTCCTCTTTAAGTGGACCAAAAGCTGAACTGACAGCAAAAGGACTCACTTGATATTAACGTCAACCTAATGCATGGAATTAGTGACAGCTGTGAGTGTCATTCCATGATTGTTGAAGGGGTATTCCAATTCGAAGCGGTTGCGTTTCAAGCCCTACACCTTACAGCTTCGTTGGAAAGCACGAGGGGCATGGGGAAGGCGTAGGGATAGGGGTAGAGATTAGTAATGGGAAAGGCCCCAAATCACAAGTATAACTTGTCAGGACTCATAAGTGAACCGTACTGAGACCACGTCAATAAAGGTCTCAGTACAATTTACTTCTGAAGGCTCTGGGTACACTTTGGAGCGTTCATATATGTGTAACGGAGGCCAACTAGCAGAGTTTGGCGTCGGACGTTAGTAAAACCTCCCTCCCGAAGCCGATCAATACAGTGCGGCAGCGTACTATCAGACCGGCCCTTTAGCTCAGCGCGCTCGTATTGTGACTCCCATTGCCAAATTGATGTAGTTGATGAGGTGGCAGGTTCGCGCCCCGAGGGACACCTCCGTCACATATGCACAGAAAATACTGAGTCACAGGCCTGAGTTTGCTTAAATGGCTGAAAGGGACCAGGTATGAAAACCCTTTAACCCACGCACGCACGCATGCACACACGCGCGCACAAATTTTGCATATGGAAGGGGAGGAAATAAACCGAAAATTATTTTGCTGCTGTTGCATTATGGTCAGCCAGCGCACCTTGCATAGCCAAATAATTTGACCTCCCTGTAGGCCTACTGTAACAGAGGCTAACTAGCCAAGTTTGTGTGGAACGTTACACTGCAAAAATTTTTTGTAATTTCACATTAGAATTCTACAACAAGAAGTTGTATATACCAGTTAACTATTCACTGTTGTAATGTGCAATGCATTGTGGGATATCATATAGAGTACAATTCACAATTGTAAATGTACAGCAGGACATAGTACTTTTTACAACATACTGTTGTAAAGATCTGTTTTGTCCGGGCTGCTGTCCTAATGCAAATGTATGCAAAGCCACATGCAGAAATTATGGAGCTCAGGTCACATTCTGATTGGATGCTTTTAAAACATGCATACAGGGCGGATAGAGGTGGAGAGGATTTGAACTGATTTGAACTCTTCAATCGCACACACCTGGTCATGAGCAAGGAGGTAGCGATAGGAGGGTTTACAGACATCATCGGAGCGTAGTACGGAATGATAGCAAGGGGAGTCAAATTTTCTTCTTCCATGGTCAAATTGGAAGCATGGTAAAGTGTGGAACAGGTCATAGAATACAATAGTGAATATTTGTCAGCTATTCTTAATTATCCCCCGCAATTAATGCTGACCGACAGTTGCAGTAAATTTGGCACTGACAACCGGATATCCTCTTTCGACCGAATTTGTGGAGTACAAATTTTGTCCATCATGGCATCGCACACACTGACCATGTGCACCATGTCATTAATCATAAATGTATTAGTTCTATGGCATTAAAGCAACACCCTCATACTATACTGTGGCCAATGCATTTTCCATTGAGTGATACTGCTTATCTAATCTATCTTCTTTGGTCATGAGCCAGCTGATTGTAAATGACGTCCAGGTGCGCTAATTTCAGCTCAGTGCAATTCAAAACGGGCTTCTCTCTGCTAAAAGGGCATGGGAGAGGCCAATGATGGTTTGTCCATTTATACAGACGATGGGCAGGTCATAGAGCATAAACGATGCTCAGGTGTGGCAGTCCCCCTGTGGTTCAATTTGGCTTTTTGATGGCTTCGGCAACAGAATATATCTCAAAATCCCATGAGAAGGAATGGAAGCAGAGTCCCAGGACCATTATTTTCAAAGGCTGTATGTTGTGAAGTTTCCAGTGTTTGCGTTGGAAGAGCGCAACAATTAGCTGGCAACTTGTTGCTAGCAATTTGTTGTAATTTTACAACAATTAGCTGGCAACTTTTTATTGCCAGCAATTTGCTTTAATTTTACTTCAATTAGGTGGCAACTTTTCACCAGCAATTTGTTTTAATTTCACAACAATGAGCTGGAAACTTTTTTGCCAGCAATATGTTGTAATTTTACAACAATTAGCTGATAACTTTTCACCAGCAATTCAACTCAACTTCACCTTACTGGTGCAATGTGCAATTAATGAAGATTGCCCAACAGGCTGGCCCACTTGAGCCATGCAACTTCCCACACATTAAAAGGACAGGTGTTTCAGTTATTTTGTCCAACTCCTGTGTAGACAATTCCATGTATATATGGAATGTTTACTTATAAACATGGATCAGAATGAAAACTTTTTGGAACTGAAGTTTTGATATGTGCATTAAAGAAGGGCCAAAACCAATCCATTTAAGAATATCCTTATACTTTTTTAAACACTATCTTAGAAGGAGCCCAGTCTGTTTTTAAAGTATAGTTCTAGAGCAGGAGCATCAATGATTGGAACATTCTAGTAACTTGTTACCTTTTTGATACAGATCTCTCTTGTTACTCTGTTGTCACACTCTCTACCTAACCAATCTGTTAATTAGTGCCTTGCCTCACTTTATTACTAATCACTTTCATGCCGTGATTCAATGATTGCCAGCACCTGCCCAATGCCTGATTACTCTGGTCACATGGTACAATTTCCCCACTATTTAAACCTGGACTGTCACACTGCTTTGGTTGCTTGTCTGAATGGCACAGCATAGCGCCTGACTCACTGGCGCTCACTGGTACTGGCAATCAATTGATTAGCCGACTAGCTGAGTGGTTGGTTTGTTGATAAGGTGGCTGACAGCATAGTGCCGGTTGACCAGCTGGCTGCCTGGCAGGTTGACTGACAGCCTGTCCGCCTGGTCAGTTGACTGGCTTGCTGCCTTGCTTGTTGACTGGCTGGTTGACTGGCCAGCTGCCTGTCCGGTTGACTGGCTGCCTGGCTGGTTTGGCCAGGCAGCCAGTCAACCAGCCAGTGAATCGGACAGGCAGCTGGCCAGTCAACCAGCCAGGCTGTCAAGGCCAGTTGGCTACCTGGCCGGTTAACTGGTTGGCTGCCTGACAGGTTAACTGGTTGGGTTGTTTCGTCTTTTGAGAGCCATCTTGTAGCATAGCATGTTTTATGGTGTTTTTTTGCACAATATTAAATTTAGACCACTTGATTGGTTTGACAAATGCATTTCCATACAGTCCTTATTCTGACTGTTTTTGAATTCCACTTTGAGATGACTTGATAAATGAAAGTCCTCTTGAGGAAACTGTCACTGTCACTGTGACAACACTATGCTGAGTGATTTTATTATTTGTGCCACACTTATGCAAGGCTGAACCTGTAGAAATATATGCTTAGAGCAGAGTGGCATTATGGTACCATGCTATCTCAGTCATGGTGGAAGATGGGGAGGTGGGACAATACCATGTTAAAGGCATCTCAGACATGGAGGTGGGCAGTGGGGGTGGAGGCGGGCGGATGAGGGGGCAGGACATGTGCCATGGTCAGAGTCGTTTTGAAAACGGAACAGTGTTGTAATTTTAAACGACTAGCTGGCAACTGTTTTTGTCTGCAATTTGTTGTAAATTTCCACCATTTTGCTGGCAATTATTCCCCATCAATTAGCTGTAAATTTCAGTCTGAAATCTTTTACAGTGTAGTAAACCTCCCTCCCGAAAACCTCATACAGTGTCGATGCCGTTGGGCTGGGGGACTGGCCCTTTTAGTCCAGCGGTATCGTACTGTGACTCCCATTTGCAGACAGTTGTAGTTGACGAGGTGACAGGTTCGCGTCCCCGAGGAGGACGGGCTGTGCAGGAACACCTCTGTCAAAGTGGTGCCGATTGACCCGGGATGGGAGTGAGGTTTAACGGTGCATACACACCGCAAGCACAGACGTCCACTTAAATGAAAACATCGAATAACACAGCAACTCTGTTGATGTAAGCCTGCGGCAGAAAACACTTCGGGTGTAAAGGTGGATGGGTGTCACGGTTCAAATGGCATTAGGGTGATTCTACTCCGAACCATCGCTTTAACGTCCACTGAACGTGTCCGGTATCAGTCCGAAACTGATACATGTAAACAGATCATGCCTTGCAGGAAGGAGCGTGGTGTAAGCACGGTGTAAGCATGGTGTAAGTACGGTGTACGCGCGGCGCATGTCCAGCCCGACTGGACATGTCCGCGATGCTCCTTGAAAATAGAACTCGAGTCTATTTTCCTGCCGGACATCCGCGTTCAATGAGTGGCTTCCATTGAAAATGAATGGATGTTGCCCGCAGATAGAACATGGACGCTCACTGTGCAGTGTGAAAGGTAACCCGCAAACCTCACGGACTCGCAATGCTCCCGGACATGTTAAGCGAACGCAAATATCTTGGTGTGTATGTACCATAAGGGGGAGAGTGTAACGGAGGCTAACTAGCAGAGTTGGCGTGGAATGTTAGTAAACCTCCCTCCCGAAAGCCTCATGCAGTGTCAATGCCGTTGGGCTGAGGGACATGTCCTTTAGTCTAGCGGTATCGTACTGTGACTCCCATTTCCAGACAGTTGTAGTTGACGAGGTGACAGGTTCGCGTGTTTGGGAAACACTGGTTTATTCTAAAGACCAAAATATGAGAAATAATCATATGCCTGTATTTATGATAATCATATGCCTGTAATTTCCTGGCAAAGGAATGTTTTAACAGTTGCTTTGCTTAATTTCTCTCTCTCTCTCTCTCTCTCTCTCTCTCTCTCTCTCTCTCTCTCTCTCTCTCTCTCTCTCTCTCTCTCTCTCTCTCTCTCTCTCTCTAATGCTGCCTTTCTTTTAATATCTGAAACCCAGATTTCTGCTTTGGCCATCATGGTAAAGGTTTATCTAGCTCTCCCCCATCCTCCTCCATGACTGAGGTACCCGTACCGTCCCGCCGCACTGTTCCCTTGGGGCGCCATTGAGGGCTGCCCCCCTTGCACAGGTGAGGCATAAATGAAATGTTGTTGTGTGCAGTGTGCAGTGAACACAAGTGTGCTGTGGAGTGCTGTGTCACAATGACAATGGGATTTGGAGTTTCCCAGTTGGGCTTTACAACACGTTGGGACAGTACCTACCCACACCCACCACTTGAATATGCACTTGCACTTTTTACAGTCATTCCACTACCTGGCCTTCTACCTCTTGCTTATTTTGCACAATGTAACCTCAACTGCTCTCTGCTCAATCAAATGCGCTTTCAATCTCCCATTGCACTATTCAATGTTTTTCCATGTGTAATTCCCTGTTAGGCTATTTTTTGCCCCTCTTGTTTTTCTTACATACCCTCTTGTGTAGTTGAATTTGTGGGCAATCAAGGGTACATTCCTAGCAACTGTATTTTATATTGTTGATATGGCTACAATAAACTTGAACTTCAGTGAAATGACATGCACATATAATTCAAAATGCAGCGTGAAGGTAGACGTAACCATTTCAGGTATTAAACATCGGGGTGCCTGACATACAGTATACTGGCTAAGATACGGACACATTGTGTTCAACGAAGGCTAAAAAAGAACATATTTCTTTCCCCAGAATGTTAAATTATGAGATTAAAAAAAAAAAATCAGGACTCCTTCTGAAGCCCCTATTAGGGCCCCTCTGTGAAAGTCTGACCTCCCCCAACCTTGGACTGAAAACCACCATAGCGCATAGCCTACTTAACGGGCCAAACGGGAAAAGTTGCTGCGGTCCGCGCCGCGGTCGCGCAGAGTGCGTCATTGCACTACACTCGTACCTGCACAAAACCGCGCCGACAGGGGTCTGTTTCGTTTTCACGATAGGCCTAACTAATTGTGTTGACACAAAATGAGTTATAAATTATTGTTTGACAGGATAACAGAACAAAATGTCGATTGTTAATACGCTGTTTTGGCTTGTGCCATTTTGGATGATATACTAGCCCATGTCTATCAATCAATTGTGTCTTCAACTCCATCACCCATTTCTGATCAATTAGCTATGTGTAATGTGTTATTTTTGTGTCTCAGTAGCAGTTAGTGGCAACTTTTTCCCCCTCCTCATCTGGGGGTGGGGGGGTGGCGGTCTTTCTTTGTCATTAATGCACCGCCTACATCGTAGCATACAACGTCAGATTCATTTCTTCAGAAGTCATGCGATAGCCAGAGAGGTCTCTCACCGCTACTCGCATCATTCTGAAACCAGCGGTCTGGACGAACTTTCAACCATTGCTCTGGTTGCAGTAGGAACGGAGACTACTACAGTACATCGACGGATACAATTGTAAAGGTAAGTTCATTGTTACTACGCCTGGCAAATATATAGGCTAACTTTGATTTTGCAACACCCTCCCCTCCCTTTCCGTTGTTAGATTTGGTAAAGTCGATATGCGTCTAGTGCTTTTTTTTGTTTGTTCATTTGCTGTTTTTTTTTTTTTTTAATCAGGTCTATTATTGATGTTGTTGCTGCTGTTGTTAGACTTCGTCTACAAATTACAAATGTAGCCTACTTTGTTTACAATTTCACAGGCCTACATCTTGTTTGCATTATATCTGATATGCATTGCCAAAATAGGCCATGTCGAAACATTTTTTGAAAATATATTTTAAAATATATTTGACGGATCTTCATGCATTTCATCTTACGCACAGCTGTAACATGATATGATGGGTGGGTCTGCAACTGAAGGAACAATTCCTAGACTGAAAAATCAGGAAATAAAGTTGGGAGGGCTGACTTGGACGTCTTCCAACAGAGTTTTTTGTGTGAAATTGGTCAAAAAATTAGTTGTGTGTGCAGGGCCGCTAACAGCTTGGGCAAGGCCGGGACAAAGTCATCTGAAAGGGGCCCCCACCTAATACATACTGTAGGCTACAATGGAATGAGGACCCAATTATGGGCGCCTCCTCTCCAGGGGCCCGGGACAACGTACACGTTAATCCCCCCTCTGTCAGCCCCCTGTGTGTGTGTGTGTGTGTGTGTGTGTGTGTGTGTGTGTGTGTGTGTGTGTGTGTTGGGAACTGTAAGGGATGGGACATCCTGTTTAAACTCCCCATACTGATGATAACAGTCAGATTTGTAAACACCCTGAAAACTCTCCCTAAATCCAGCCAAACCCAACACATGTCCCAATAGTTGAGGTGGAACGTAAAGACGCTGTTTACATGTAGCCTTTGTGGACATTTTTGAAAACGCAATAGGTTTTGGCCTCTCCTTTACACATAAACAGTTTCGTAAAAGTGCATTTGAAAACTTAAAAATATCCCACTTAGGAGGCTAAAACACATCTGTCACAACTAACATTTTATTTTTTATCCACATGTCGCATTTAGCCTATACACCTAAACGGATTAAAAAAAAATCCGCATTTAAAAATATCCGCATACGTGAAACCAGCCCCAAAATCTTTCTGTCTTTCTCCTGCTGTCAGAGCCATGGCAGTGCAACAACAGGTGACCACGGTGACAACCACCACCTACAGCTCTGGCGAATGGAGCACGGGCCTGTTTGACTGCTGCTCGGATATGGGCACATGTAAGACACCTGTAGCAGCTCCATCACACCTGACACACTTACTATCACATCACAGCTGATGGTTTATCAGCTCTCTAGCCACACACACACACACACACACACACACACACACACACACACACACACACACACACACATGATTGGTTTTTGCTTTGTGCATTTAATAATGATATAATGATACAATATGACTTTGTTTTCATGATGATGATGATGATGATGATGGCTGTTGTTGTTGCTGTCATTAAATGTGAATTTATACATTTAAAGTTATACATGACAATTTAACATTTACCCTGTAGCAAAGAGAGATATCCTCCGTGCTCCTGCACTTCACAATCTGGTGCGTCTCGGGAAAGGACTTGGTAAATGCAGGGGAAGAAAGGAGTCACCGGAGCATCTTCAGATGTGGAAAAAAAACTTGTTTTATTGCCCAATAAAACAAGTTTTTTTCCACATCTGAACATGCTCCGGTGACTCCTTTCTTCCCCTGCATTAACATTTACCCTACCAGTCACATTGGATAATCCGTATCAGTAATCAAGTTGATAGAGACTGCACCTACGGTGGCCTAGATAATCTTTGGACAGTATAAACTTTTTAAAATAATATTGCTTTATTACCAATTTTAATATTGCTTTATTACCTCCTGCCTTTCGTCACTATTGCACCTTAGTAGGCCTGGCCTACTCTGCCTTCGTGTCACGAAACATTATACTATCCAAAGTTGTCACTCCCTGACTGTGTGTGTAAGTGTGTTTAAGTGTCTTTAAGTGCATTCCTGACTGTGCAAGTGTTTGTTTTACCAAACCCTTCTCGTGTCTTCTAGAGTATCAATGCAACGTATTGTCATGAGACTCGTATTTTACAACACCAAATTAGGCACCATTTTCACGTTGAGGGTCACGTTGTTTCACAGTTTCATGTTGTACTTTATGACATCATAGGGGCTCGTCTTTTCAGACTGAAGTACATGTGCTAAAATATACCTTTACAGACAGGTTAGGGGTAGGAATTCTGGATTCTGAAAAGACTCGTTCCATGTGGAGCACTAGATAACGTTTACCGTTCCGCCAATGGAAAGCTGGACATGTCAAGACTTAAAAACCATAGTACTACATATATTACGACATTACACAGAGCCCTTAGCAATACATTATGACTGGGTCATTGCCATTCTGGAAACAGCAAATCTATAACAAGGTCCATGTATTGAGTGTGTGTGTGTGTGTGTGTGTGTGTGTGTGTGTGTGTGTGTGTGTGTGTGTGTGTGTGTGTGTGTGTGTGTGTGTGTGTGTGTGTGTGTGTGTGTGTGTGTGTGTGTGTGTGTGTGGGCATGTGTGCGTGAATGTAGGAGTGGGTGTGTGTGGGTGGGTATGGGTGTGTACATTTCAGGATGTCTGGGTGTAAATGTCGAATGAGTGACCGTGTGGTGACCGCGGGGTGACCGTGTTTGTGTGTCGCCATCTAGGACACAAACTTCCCCAATCTTGTACTACAGTATATCATCTTGTATTAACAGAAGAGTTGATCTCCTTCTAGGCTGTTTCGGGTATTGGTGCTTCCCCTGCATGCAGTGCCAGACGGCCTCGGCGCACGGCTGGTGTTGCTGCATGCCGTTGCTGGACCCCCTGGCCTGCATGGCAGTCACCTGCTGCATGCGCAAGTCTATCCGCGAGAAGCACGGCATTGAGGTAGGCTACTTTATGCAGGAAATTGACATGGCGTGTGTGTATATGACAGAGAGAGAGAAACAGAAAGACATAATTACGTGTGCGTGTGCGTGTGTGTGTGTGTGTGTGTGTGAGAGAGAGGGGGGGGCATGTAAAATGTCAAAGAAAGTAGGGACACATTACATTAACAACTATGCTGCTCATTGAAACTATATTGCCAAATTTGATCTTTTCATTAATATTATAATTTATATAATTTACTAAATAATGGACTAATGTTCACTAGTATGACCACAGTACAGTCAGCTTTGCAGCTAAAAACGACTATTTTTGGAAATCTGAAATGGCTGACATGGAGAAGATCCACCCTTTCATGTATGAAAAGGGCAGTTTTCTCAATGAATACTTAGAAAATCATCATGGTGATGAGTATTCATGACAAAAGGTAACACTCACTAAGGGGTGGAGTGAATTCTGGAAATAAAGCAAAACAAAAAATATTACACAGTGCACCTTTAACATTGCATTCACATTGGAATGTTCTGGAGAAATTTCAAGACATTTCTGGGTGTGTGACACATGACAATGAGTGGAGGAGTGGAGGCTTTGTGTGATATGTATGTATCAAGGGAGTGGTGGCTTTGAAATGTTGAAGACTGTTATGGCGTATCAATGGCCTGCGAAAGCAGGAACCTTTTTTAGACAAGAGCCTGTTAAGAGCAGTCTCTTTGTGAAAACTTTGTGCTATGCCGTAAACAATTCCTAACCCTAACCGTCATTAAAGGCATGTTCTGTCAGTATACAATTATTTCAGCATCATCAGTTTCTAAATATTCACTAAGTTTACGGAAAAGTAGGAGTTATGCCCAACAAAACAATTCCTAACCCTAACCTTCAGTGACGGCATGTTTTTGTCTGAAAAGACTTGCCCACGTGTAGCCTAGCCTACCCCAGTAGCTGCGTGATGCTGCTGTATGGCTTATTGTCGGGCTGTTGGACTAATGGGCTGTCTGACCAATAGGCAGACTCCACTTTCTTCCCACTAATCGCTAATATGTGGTCACTATTCACAGGCATTATCATTTCTGTCTGCAAAGAACAGCAACAAGTCTTTCAAATATACACTGCAAAAAAATAATATAATTGCTAAGTCATGATAACTTATATTAATTAATTCTGCTAAACACTGTAAAGGAACAGCATGGTTTAACTTAATTTACATCTTTATTGTAAGCTGTGTGGAGCATGGAACACAAAACTGCAATTCAAAGCGCCACACAACTTACAATAAGGATTTAAATTAACCTAGAATCCTGAAGCAGCTGGTAAACTTGTGATATTTGTTTACAGTGTACCCTGATTTGCATGTATTTCAATGGAGAGGACCATGTCTTTGACTGAGTTCCGGGGTGGGCAGTGCTTAACGGAAAGTTGAACTCAGACTATGAGGATTCGGCTGCACCTCACTGTCTGAGCACTCATTTAGCCTACCTTTGATCATGTGGTTTGATACAAGCCTCGAAGCTGGATCTCATTTCACATGCCCCCTTTTGCTCGACGCAAGCGGCGAGGTCTTGGTTCAAAAGTAAAATTACTAATCCGCAAAATCTGTAAAATCCGCAAATATCCCTCCTTACCTTTGATGTATTAGAATGTCAGAAGGACGTTGTAGTCGCAAAGCCATACTGTAGCTTTCACTGACAGATGAAGGTTGGTTAACACACCGTACATAATCAATGCAACATACTAGTTGTATGGTCACTAGCAGCAACCTCATACAACAGTATGTCCATCAGAAAATTAATATTGGTAGGACTGAAACCGATCTGTTACTTATGCCTTGTTCACTTTTGGTTTAGTGGCACATGATACAGTGCCCAAATTTGTCTTTTATAATTTTGGATCATTCCTCCTGACAGAACTGTTATAACCATGCCTGTAGGCCGCCCTACACACATATGCCGTTTCCACTCTGCGGAAAGTTAAACATTCACCTTATCCTCTAGCCATTTTCAACCAGCTTGGCAACATGCTTTTCAACGGAAAGTGACCCAAAGCATTCCACCAAAATGGTTAATGAATGGCTTGATGAAAACCAGATTTTGGAATGGCTTTAATGAGCAGAGCATGTGTGTGTACGGTAAGGCAGCCGCACAATTCTAGAGCATTAGGCCAACATCCCAGCTAGCAGGAACAGTTCACCCCATTTCAAGAAATTGCTCATACTGTATGTACTTAAGCCCTGGTAAAATATGAGAATACATAGCATTTTTTCTGTAGGTGTTTACCAGATTAATAGTATAGCCATATTAAACGTACCGATGGTACCAAATAAACATCAGCAAATGTACTTACAAACCACTTTAAAATGAAAGTAAAATTCACCAGAGTGCAAAACGGCTATTTACTCACTTGTGGCTTGAAGCTAACAGTACCATTTACTTCCAGTGATTAGGCTAAGCTATGCTAATAATTTTAATACTATTAAATCTAAGTACTGAACACATTGAGAAGAAAATGATAAGCACATCGATGTGTTATACTTGGAAATAGGCCTACTTCAAATATTTGAAAATCAAAAAAGGGTGGACTGTTCCTTTAAACGCTTTTAGAAAGATAGCTGAAAGATTTAACCCAAATGATACATCTACTTACGTAATAGTTTCGTGCTATGTAAAAGCTTTCATATACAGTGCGTCTTGGTGCTATAAGCCAAGAGCAACAAAACGTATTGCATAGGCCCCCAGTGTACCTGCATAAAAATGGAATGATGAGGTCAATGGGATTCGCTGAACTCTTACCTCCATGGCTCTGGTCGCACCCGCATGAGTGATTGGTCAGAGAAAAACAGGTGTGTTTGCCTATCGCCTCCTGCAATTAGCAAGGCATGCACTTAGAAAGAAAGAAAGGAAAGAAAACAAACAAACATTTTGTACACATTCATTACCAACCAAGTCTACGCATAGACATAGATAGGTCCATTTTGCAATTTCAATAGGTATTTGCTTTGAGCAATGGACAAACATGAGACGGCAGAAGGGCTAAAGTCACACCAAAGATAGATAGATAGATGTCACAGACTGAGCTGTGTAGCGAAGGTGAGTAGAGTTGCCCAGTCGGGACTCAAACCCTGTAAACTGGGGCTCTGACCACTACACCAAAGAGCCAGGCTTGTTGGCATGACAGTCAGAACACATCCACAACCCTAGTGATGGTCACTCCATCACAATAGATAGACAGATTGACATATGTTTTTGGGCTGAGAATTACGATGGAATTGGGAGCCGCATTAGGCTGGTCTTGCCTTATCCTCAGGCTGACTGCACAATTTATTTTGTACAAAGCGTCTGGAACAGCTGAATTAAGAAATTATTACTGGAGGGAGGGGGATTTCCATTGTAATTTGAAATGTGTGTCCTTTTTAAGATCATATGAGATTGAACAAAATGTTGTCTGTTACACGTTAGAGAAGAATTGTCTTATAGCAGGGGTTCTCAACCTTTTTCAAGCTGGGGCCCACTTGACATTTTCAAAAACGTCTGGGGACCCACAACAGGACCAATACACAGTACAACTCAAATAAATTAACAGGAACACACACACAATATGACTTTGATTTTTAGAAAATGATTTCAAGGCCCACTTGGAATATCTCCAGGGCACATCAGTGGGCCCCAGCTCACAGTTTGAGAATCACTGTCTTCTGTGGCTCCAGGCATTAAACAGGACACGTCAAAACAAGATGTAAGAAGACAATACATGGATGTATTTTGCTGTGACTCAAATGGCAAACTTGTGTCAGTGCACTGACGGCTAGTGCATAGTGCACAGAGTGCACTGAGGTCTTTAGTGCATAGTGTCGTGAGAAAGTTTGGGCACTATGCATGCACTGTGTCCTTCTTGGAAATGACGGACTAGCAAAATATCTTGGCTATTGTTTACATTACACAGTGTGTAGTGCATGTACCGTATTTAGATTTCCTTCACCCCAAATGTGAACTATCTCGTATATACATTACTTGGCTTGACATGAAAAATATGGTGTCTCTGCAACATTAATTACTGAATTGAGAGATTGTTGACCAAACTCTTCTACTGAACCGAACGGCCCGTTTTTTTCCATTACGTGAACATGATGGTCATTTAATGTGTGCCGTGTCCATCGTTCAAGCACTGTCAAGCACTAATTTTTTTAAAATCGTTATTAGGCCAGCATCCGGCACTTTCAGTGCACTGAATTAACTGAATATGTCAGTGTGAGTGCCCTACGCACTGAAACATAGTGCCCGAAGTGCACAAGTGCGCGGATTGAGACACAGCGTAGATGCGTATGAGACCCAAGAGTAGATAAGAGAACTGTTATGCCACAGTTGGAGAGTTCTGACAGGCCTTAGGGATCAGCAGTCTCTTTTTCAAGTCTCTGTTGCTTCTACAAACAAAGAAAAGGCGTGGTAAACGCTGGCTAGAGGAACAAGCACAACCAATATCAAAATAAGGACAGAGGGAGAGAGAGAGAGGGAGAGAGAGAGAGAGTCCATCGTTCAAGCACTACGTTTTTGACCGTTGTTAGGGCAGCATCTGGGCATTTGCAGTGCACTGAATTTAGGCTACTGAAACTTTTTTTATTGTGAACTGTGACAGATTTCATTTCATCATTCACACCAAACCACTTGTTTCAGTCTGCAAAGGATTATGTCAATTTTTAGATGCCTCTACAGAAGGGGTGGGGAACCTATGTCTCGCAGGCCGTTTATGGCCCTTGAGGTCGTTTTATCCGGCCCCCGATATAATTTTAATGTTATGCAGCTTCACATGAAATACGATAGCATAGAAATCTAGACGCCGCAGATTGAATTTGCTCCCGGCTTTCAGCTGTAGGGGTTAAGCTTGCTACTAGAAATATGATGTATTTTGTAAAGATATCTTAGAAATTACATTTGCAATACAATTACAGGTAAATTATATTCAGGGGACCTAGAGAAGGTGGGGTCTATCCTAAAGGTGGCTGCCTCCGATATAGGCCTAAAGTGCAGGGGGAAATCCTGGTTTGTGTTTATAGTACGGCGCTTGGAGGACTTTTACGGCCCTTGGAGGAATTTGAAGTGGCCCCTCCAATGAAAAAGGTTCCCCACCCAGTGTTGCTCTGTTTATGTGAAACAATTTTGCAGGCTTTTTTAAAACTCATTGTTCCCTCTCTGTCTGTCTGTGTCTTTCTCAGGGCTCCGTGGGTAAAGATATACTGACAACCCTCTGCTGCTACGGTTGTGTGTGGTGCCAGATGTCCAGGGAGTTGAAGAACCGGGCTTAAGAACCACCATGCCAATCCACCATCTCTACAAGAAGAGATAAAGAGAAATGGCCGCACTCATACCGTATGACTGCACGCACGCAACTCAGACCTTAACATTTTTCTGAAATTTTTATTCTTACCTTCATTATCTCAGCAGATTACAAGGAGCGTCTTTCACACCTCAACAATAATATTCTTTGGTCCAAAGGGTGTCCCGGAAGGAACATTTTGGTAACCAAATCAATCAGTATCAGAGGGCTACTAGATACACAAATCCTGCCACACAGAAGTCATACACTCAAAAGTTATCTGCTTTATTATTACACTTAATTTACTTTTATTTACTTTGATGTTTACTTTTTAACAAAATATCAACAAAAATAACCCCACAATAACAAAAAGTATGTTATTGTGGGGTTATTTTTGTTGATATTTTGTTAAAAAGTAAACATCAAAGTAAATAAAAGTACATTCTTACTTGTGTCTTTCGTTTTGTCATTATCTCTACCTGTATGCAAACATAATGGTATATATGTGTGTGAAAACATAGTGCACATCAGTTATGCACTCCAAGCACTGTGATAACATGTAAACTTGGCAGAACCAAATAAAGAGTCTGTGGGTATTGTATCGATTGTGTATTTACTTTACATAACGTGAATATTGGGCTCTGAAATCATAATTAGAGGCTAATAATATTGATGTCCTGAACGTTCAAGATATTATTGCAGTCCTGCATCAGTGATGTGATATTTAGCCATCACCACTAGTTTTACGTCTGTGTTGCATGGTATTTACTCATGGACAAATGCCATTATTACGTTTTTTTAGCATCTTAGTGTCTTGGTGTTAAACAACAGATTATGCTTCAAAAACATTGATTTCATTGGTGCATCAGTGCATCACTTTGAGCATCAGTGCACATACTGTATGGGGCAATGTGTTGTTATCACTCAGTGCAAATTTGGATAAATGTTAATGTTCTCCGTATGCACATAATCCATATTTGGAATGGTGATGGGTGATATGGGGCAAGGCAGAATTGCACCATTGCATTACGTTACGTTACATTACATTGCATTACATTACATTACACTTAGCTACCACCTTTATCCAAAGCGACTTACAGTTACATACAGGATATTGGTTACAGTACCCAGAGCAGTGTGGGGTTGCGTACGCGCCTTGCTCAAGGGCACCTCCTCAGTCATGAAGTGCGGTAGAGAGTGGAAGGCTGGGATTTGAACCTGCAACCTGATCCAAAGCCTATCTCCTTAACCATTACATGTACTGTAGTCCATAGCTGCCACGACAAAGCCAGAGCTGCACCAATTATCTCTTGCAGGGTTCAATGGATAAAACCAGCACAGTAAGCACTGTCACAGAAGTGAAATTCTTCAGTAGCATCTTGAAGGTTGAAAGAGATGACCCTTGTCTTGTAGCCTCTGGCAACTTGTTCCACCATTGAGAGACGATATCATAGAAGAGCTTCCTTGTACATGGGGCAAGGCTAGAGGGTTCATGTTGGAGGAGCACAATGTAACAGGGTGACTTTGTCCAATGGGGGAGGAACCATGGAGGGAGTACCTGGAGGAACCAGGGAGGAACACACTAGTTTCCTTAGGGGAAATGAGTTGCGGTTAGTGTTGCACTGATACCATTTTTTAGCCCCGATACCTGATACCTGATTGTGCAGTATCGGCCGATACCGATACCATACCGATACTACTCTGTTCGAAATTTATACTGTATACAGTATATATATGAAAACTTATATAGGCTACTACTTGGATGTAACATCATTGCTATTATGGCTTTGTCAGGCTGCTGCCTACTCCAGTAGAACTTTTTATACTTTTAAATACCTATGATATAAAATAACTAAGATCAAGGCTCCGTTTAACTGTCATACTAGCATCTGTAAATGGTATCGGTGCCCTATTTGTTGGTATCGGCCGATATCACGATACCACCATTTTAGTGCAGTATCGGGGCCCCGGCCGATACTGGTATCGGTATCGGTGCAACACTAGTTGCGGTAGCACACCTGTAAACAGACATGGCCAAGTCTTGTGTCTTGTGGAAAACTGTTTGCCGTGCTGACAGCTGACTAAAGCTAAAGTGAGGCTAATGATAGGTCTATTATGCAAAAAATTTTTGGAAGATTATTTGAAACATATTGGTGGTGCTGTCTTCTGCTTTATATTCCTAGTATGAATATTCTGTACATGTAAACACCGATTTTCGCAGACTTATAATCAATATTCCATAATTTAAGTGGAAAATGTAAAAACAAGTGTTAAGAATGGGTGGATAAGGATATCATGAAAGTTTTTTTTTTTTTGATTTTTTTTGTTTTTTTACATATGTATTATTTATCAATAAATACAAAATCAATGTCAGTTAAGTATTCCATTAATGTTCAACTTTCAGTAGGAACCTAGAACTCTCTCATTTACAATTGTATATACAGTGAGTCCAATATGTATTTGATAATTTGCTGATTTTGTTGGTTTGCCTACTAACAATGACATGATCAGTCAATTAATGTAATGATAATATGTATTCTAACATGGAGAGACAGAATATCAAAAGGAAATTCCAGAAAAAAACTTTAAAGAATATATTTTAATTGATTTGTATTTCATTGAGCAAAATAAGTATTTGATCCCCTGCCAATTGATAACATTCCGGTCCCACAGACCAGATAGGCACTTCCTATCAACTTGTTATCTGAATTAAAGACACCTATACTAAGATGCACAAAAGACACATTGAATCAGCAGAATCAGTCCATAGTATGAGTGAATCAATAAGACTCCAACCTTACCAACATGGTAAAGAAGAGCTGTAAAAGGATATCAGGGACAAGATTTTAGACCTGAACAAAGAGGAAATGGGCTACAAAGGCACAAGAAAGAGACTGCTTATTAAGGACCCAACTGTTCATGCATTTATTCCAAAATGTAAGCAATGCAAAATTAACATCCATCAGCCTGTCTGGGGTTCTATACAATATTTCACTTTTTGTAGGGATTCAGTAATCATGAGAACAAAATGAAAGCACCCTAGACCTGTACGGGATGAACTAGGCAATGGTGTCAAAGCTTCTGGGACCAAAATCACTGAGAAAACTACTGGTAGCACTTAATGCCACATAGGATTAAAATCCTGTAGTGCACACATGTTAACCCTGCTTCAGAGGGAACCTGTGCAGTCCCACCTGAGGTTTGCCAACGAACATCAGACTGGTTTAGGATATGACAAGGAGATGCTAGTCAGATGAAACCAAAATCAAGCTGTTTGGCATTAACACAATTCAATGTTTTTTGAGAAAGACAACTGCTGCCTATGATCCCAAGAACACCTTCCTCACCATCATGCATGAAAATGGTATCATTATGGTTTGAGGGTGTTTGTCTGGCCAAGGCACAGGACAACTTCATATCGTCAACGAATGGATGGGAGGGAGACATGTAACGTGCAATCCTGAGTGCCCGAGTACGTCCTTCCCTCCACCACTAGACTGAAGGTGGGCCATTTTTGGATCCAAACATGACAATAATACGCAACATACAGTCAAAACAATGAAGGAGTTGCTCAGGAAAAAGCATATTAAAGTCGTGAAGTGGCCTAGGCTGTCTCCAAACATGAACCCTGTAGTAACTCTATGGAGGGAACTGAACCTCTATTTGCCAAGCTATAGCCACACACTATTCATGTTTTAGAGATAATCTGCAAAGAAAAGTGTGCAAAAATCCTTTCTAATATATGCACAAACAATGTCACCAACTAAAAGAAGCATCTGACCTCTGTGCTAGACAACTAAGGCTTTGCCACAAAGTACTTTGTCTTCTTTGGCTAGAGGGATCAAACACTTATTTGCTTAAACTAAATACAAATCAATTAAAATATATTCTTTAAAGTTATTTTCTGGAATTTACTTTCGATATTCTGTCTCTCCATGTTAGAATACATATTATCAGTACATTAACTGACTGATCATGTCATTGTTAATAGGCAAACCAACAAAATCAGCAAAGGATCAAATACATATTGGACTCACTGTAGGCCTACTCTCCATTTACTCAAAACCTTAACCGATCTTCAATTCATCAAAGCATTTCATTTTTTATTTGTACTTGCCAAATGTAAAGTCCCAACTCCTTGCTTCTATGTTGCTGTCTGTATGAATAGAACCACTTCCTCACCATCCCCAAGAACATTCAATGTAGATTCAAGACTCGAGTGTGAGTGTGAGTAAGTGTAGAGAAAAAGAGAGAGAAAAAAGGGCCTTGGCTGTCTTCAGCCTTCAACAATCTAATCGCCTGGTGAGGAAAGTGCTTTGGCGTCTGGTGGTGTGAGCTTTCAAACTGCTATACCATTTGTCAGATGGTAATAGCTCAATGAGTTCATGGTTGGGGTGGCTAGGATCGATCAAGATTTTGTTGGCCTCACTAATGCATCTTGTCTCTAATGAGTTCAATGGGAGGGCCGGCCACAACCACAAATGCTCTATGCTGTACGCACCACTTTCTGTAGAAAGATATGGCCAGGGGACTGCGCTCTCCACGCTCTTAACCACTTCCTGTCAAAGCTTTTGGGTGATCAGAAGGATGTGGTAAATTTTGCAGTATGAGGTGAAGCATTATCTTGCATGGAACTAAGGCTGATCCCCAATGTCTTTGAGCACTGAACTAGGGTATTGTTTCTCAACGGAGGCTCTGCAGCCCCCCGGGGGACATTGGGGAGCCTCAGGGGGGCATTGGGAAGGATATAGTTACCATTGAGGTGCATTAGTCTATTTTGTTTTTTTAAACTAAGGGGGGGCGTTAAGGAAGTCAAGGGGGTCTTTGGAGTCTTATGATGTGATTCAGGGGGCATTTATTTTAAAAAAAAGGTTGAGAACCACTGAACTAAGGCATGAAATGTGCGTCTAAAAATGTCACATAATTTGCAGAATTCAGCTTCACCCCAACTAAGATGCTGCCGACCGATAATTTCTTTACAGATTATCATCAGCAACTCCACCACCACTCTGCTGACAAGTGACACAGCAAAGAGGGGGTGAAATTGAAATAAGCAAGTTATGCAAACGTTTCAGAGATGGATTTCAGGCTGTTGTTCAACAGCAAATCAAACAACTTGAATAACAACTGAATTTTCAAGTTAGATATCGCTCCATCTCACTCTGCAAGGTTCAGCACATCCTTCTTATCCCGCAAACAATTCAAGAGGAAGTGATTCATGGATTGGCCATCTCAGTCTCCTGACCTCATCCACACTGAAAACCTCTTGGTGAATCAGTGGCTCTCAGCAGATAGAAAGCAATACACAGCAAGGAGAAGTTGAAACTTAATATACGCTGAATATGACTATACTGTTACGCTAGGCAATGCTAACACATAGAGAAAAAAATCCTACAGTATGTACTTTCATATTTCGCTATACGCCTTCACGACATATGAGCAATTTCTGAGGTGGACTGTACCTTCTAATTCGGTAATATTATATTCGATAACTTGATATAATTTGACGATAAGTCCTTGCTTGGATTTCACCACAAAAAGTAGAAAGCAATAGCACCTTTTTTTTTTTTTTTTAGAATTTTCTTTAAAAACAAGGTTGCAGCATCAGCCTGACTGTAGTAGCAGTGGTCTGGTAATCTTGCAAATGTGGACACTGGCTAGCTGGTGAGCCGTCAGCCTGTGGAGAGGGGCCCGTCGCATCATTCCCTGCCCCACCAGACTGCCATGGAGTAGGGGAGGCTATTCCTGGAACTAAGGCCGCCTGGACTCCTACAACGGCCTTTTGAACCATTTTAATCGTCGTGTAGTTAACAAATATGTTTTTTAAAACTGAGGTCTGTCTTGGCACGTTTAGTGAGTGTACATTTTGTCAAACTCATTCCAGTTCAGGGGCCAGACGCAGCCTATTCGATCTCAAGTGGGCCCCGATTGAGCCATCTTGTGGGCCGCGTGTTTGACACCCCTGATTTAGAGAAACATGGGTAGAGGGATTGAGGGAGGTGCCAGAGAACATGCACAGATCACTATCTGCAGATGTTTTTGTTTGTTTATTTTTTAGTTTGTTCTTTGGAAATTCAAGCATGTGGAAAAGGAGGTGATCACAAGTTGGAATTTGGGCCAAAAGTGTTTAAGTAAATGGTCTTCAGTGTGAAGCATGAGACAAACTCAAACGCCATTCATACCAGATACCTGCAAACACATGGGATTTGAAAAACACACATTAGATATGCCCCTCGCCCCACCCCCCTCCAGACTTTGCCTTTGTGTGTGTGTTAAATTGTTTTGCAGTTTGATTACTGTACTGTTGTTACAGTTTTACATTTTACGGAAATACTCCTTTGGAGTTTGGGCTTATAGAGAAAATGACACAATGTACTGAAATGCGACAAAAAACGTAAACTTCAAATGGGTTTTATTAAATGCAAATGCTGAGGAAATGCATTTTTGAATGTATGTAGAGACTTTGCTGTCATCTTCTTAGAAAGAGGAGTACCACTAGGAGAGAAACACAAAAAATGCACAATGGGATGATAAATAGTTATTGCTAATTATTCAACAACTTATACGTACATCAGCTGGTTGGTTTGTTTTGTGGACCCACCCCCACCAATTGCTTTTCACCTTCTCTCTTTTTTTCTCTATCAGTTACATATGATAGTCACACAAGACAACTGCCCAGTTCTCTGTAGCTCCTTTGTTCCGACCTACTGTATGAATAATATCATACCACTCTCCTTTGATTCTACAGCCCAAAAGGTCAAAGAGCGTTGTTGGGTTTTCCACCTGGCCTATTGTGGCTCAAGGTCGTTGTCATTCATTCAATAAGTCCTCTTTGGTGAAAAACATGTAATCCTTATTGCAACCAATTATGCATGATTTTGTTATTGGAAAAATTGTTAGCTGAAACAGCTTGTAGTGACAATTGTGATTAAATGTAGCATAGATTCCTGATTCAGAAAATGGTCAGATAGAGCGGTGGCAACAAGATGGAGATAGAGCGGTGGCAACATGGTACGCACGCACGCACACGCACACGCACACGCACACATACACAGCTCACCTTTTAATTCTGTCTTTCATGAGTCTGTTTTGAGTTCCCCTCCACTTGCATGTTCTCTAGCTGCATACCAAGTTTTTCCATCAGTGACATGGCTTTGTGTGTCCTGAAAAGGTGCACACATGCAAGCAAATTACAGTATGCTAATTACAATGAGCACTCAACATCCAGTTTGGAAAACACAACATTCAGAATCAGCAACCTCAAACTTTTCCTCAAATTTGCCGCTAGACCTCCCCTTTTCTGAAAATTGTACTAGTGTAACTGAGGTGATCTGCTGCACTAGTGCCCGCCATCTACCAGTCAACGCTCCTGTTTGGACATGGGAAAGCACTGCACAATACCGGCTGAGCTTAAGGTCTTGACCGATAGCTCAACATTACCAATACTGTATGAGACTTCGGGACGGAGGTTTTACTAACGTTATACGCAGAACTCTGCAAGTTGGCATCCGTTACACTAGTCTATGAATGCGTTACAATATGCGACCTTGCCTCCTCCACTTGTGCTTGTCTCCTCGTCCCGCCTCCTGGCCCCTCCTCCGTGGAGAAAACGATAAAGTTTCCAAGCTGTCAGCCTAGCCACAACAACTTTTGAGGGACTGTTTTTCATTCACCATCCCAATTGCAAATGAGAAAAAGACTTTACAATTGAGCTTTTGCAAGATATTAAAATATAATGCTGTTGTCAGTGATGTCATCATGACATATTACTTCCTGGTACGAGGAGACAAGCCCAAGTGGAGGAGGCAAGGCCGCATATTGTAACGCAATCCATGTATGCGATCAATCACAGGGCACACTCACACGAGGGCTACATCCTGCACTTCCTGCTTGAGCTCCAGGAGCTGAGTACTCAGTTGCCCGTTGCTGCTGCCTTCCTCCTGGCCGCCGCAGCTGCCGCCATGGGCCGCGATCAAGTCGTCCACCTGCTGCTTGAAGCCCTGGATGATTCGGAGCACCTCCCTCTGCTCCTGCCTCTCCTCCAGGTGAGCGGCACGCAGCCGCTCCACATCCACCCTGCAAAGGGGGACAAGAACAGTAGAGGTGACCAGGAGGCCAGATTAAGATTACATTATATTACATTCACTTAGCTGACACTTTTATTTATTCAAAGCGACTTACAGTTAGTATTTGTCAGGCTATTGGTTTCTGTCCCTGGAGCAATGTGGGGTTAGTGCTCAAGGGCACTTCAGCCATGGATGGAGATGTAGGGAGAGGTCAGGGGGGATTTGAACCTCCAACCCCTAGATTGAAAGACCAACTCTCTAACCACTAAGCCACGGCTGCCCCAAGATGACCTTGGGCCCAGGTTGCTGTTTACATCTAGAGTGTCATAATTATGAGCCAGGAATTCAAGATAACATGTATATAAACTGTAAACATGACAGACGAATATTGTTATATTGTATCTTCTCACAATCCTGCAATTTTTCACTTTTGGCCAATCAGTGGCCCCCAGTCAGGTGGGCCCCCCTTGGCTGCAGCTATATCTAGCCTGTGCATTAATCAAATTGACTGACAGGATCAAAAAATGAGAATAAATTCTCTGACTAAGGCACTCCAAATTAAAATGTCTTTATTAATATGACAGGTCCTACATGGACATATTAAAAACAAGGCCCATGCATAGTGGCATGAGTGCCTTCTTCAGGGCAGTAACACAAATTGATTGACGTTAGGGAGGTGCGGTTGGTGGACTCTGGTAGCCTGTTTCCTTCCGCAATTTCCTTCCACGTTGGGTTTGGGACGGGAACTCTGGGAGGGGTCTTGTTGACCAGCCAACTGGAATTTAAACTTCAATGGAGCTCACCCCTCCCACTATAAATCATTTTTCAATGCAATGACCAAATAGTTGCAATTGGGTAAAATAAGATAGACAAGTAGGCCTCAAAAGCTTGTAGGCAAGCATTATATTTATACATTCCTTGTAAGTAGGCTTGCTATACAATATAATTAATAATGTCCTCTTCTTTTGATAGTTATCATTTTAATACACCGAAGAAATTGACAATCAGACTCAGTATTACTTTCACTTTAGTAAAACCAGAGGAAGTTGTTAGAGGAAGTTTCATTCTGAAATATCAAAAGTCAACAGATTTAACTTTCACCAGGTTTACTTCCATACTACCACCATACACCTATGGATTAAATAAGTCATGTCTGTTATCATTGCTTGTAGAAAAGAATTAGTTATACAGCTCTAATATACAATCAATGTCTGATACTTGATCCTCTTTGCAGTAGAGGGCTGAGAAAAAGGGGAAAGGTGAAACAAATCTTGGAAAAAAAAACAGAGAGAGAAAAAAACATCACCCTACAATAGGTCCCTCCCAATCACCAGAGTAACTGCTGAGTACATTGGAAACTATTCCCGCTCAGTGTCCTTAACTACGAATGTGTGTCTAAATAATGGACAATACATAAGGAAGAGAAACTAAAAAAGAGAGAAATATCAATATCTACATCCTCAATCACAAGATTTGCTTGTGACACATTTTTCTTTGCAATTCCTTATGGGCGTTTGACTCAGCAGTATCCAGTGTGATCCCTTTCTGTTTGCCGAAATAAAGTAAATATGTTAAGGTTTTTACTTTTTGAGGTAGCATTTGACAACTTTGTCAGGGTTGCCAGATGTCAATGATTTTCAGCCTGAAACATGCTCAAAACACATAAAAATATCAGGAAAAGAACCCCATGTGTTTGTATGGCTATGCAATTCACAGTATTCCATGCCTGAAAGATTTCATTTCATCCACAGATTATCATGGAAAACAGCCCGATTTGGTGGGAAACCATTCTGTCTGGCAACTAATGCAGTCACGTCAGACCAATTACCTGGGGGTGCAGTGGCTCAATGAGCTAAGTTACCATACCATTACGCCGGCGATATGGGTTTGCCGACCCCCCCCACCCCGGTGCCTCTCCTCACTCATTTCTTGTCTGCTTTATAAAGGTGAAAACCAAATCCCTGACCAATACCTGAGATCTGTGATGGCACTAAATGTTGCAGCGCGCTCCTTGGCTCTCTGGGCACAGCTGGGCATGTCACTAGGGAGCAGGCTGTCCTGGCAACAGTGGCCTGGGCTGAGCGCATCCATCAGGCAGGTCTTGCTCTGCACCGGGTGCGGTGCTTTGCACTGATGGTGATGATGGTGGCCGAGGGCTGAGGAGAAGTGTTGGTTGGGGTTACTCACTTAAGTTCAGTTCAGTTTACTTTATTGGTACCCGTAAGTTAACTGGTTTGGCAGTTCAAGAGAGTGATAGGTGTCCTTACATATAAGCTACAAGCAGGGGTGACAGTAGTTTTCCTTTTTTACCAGTGCTACAATCTCCGGTGCGTCAGTAAAAAAAAAAAATCACACCCTTTTCACACCTTTTTTCATACCTTATTAACCTCAGGGAATGTACACCCTTTCCATAGCATATAAAAACACCTGCTGAATGCCTAAGCCCTTGTTGGCAGTATGGCAGAGGTAATGTTACATGCTTCATGCTATTTAAGTGCAAAAAAATGATTACAGTACATACTGTCTGCAGCACGAGTATGGGACGGGTGGTGGTGGTGGATGGGTAGTGGTGGTGGGGGTGCTGGGTTGGAAGCGTTGCCCTTGGTTTTGGAGTCACTGCTTTGCGCTTCTACCAACCGAATGAGCAGAGTCCGCAAGGTGTCCTGGTGTGATGGTTGGAAATTATAAATGGGGGACAAGACACAGATTCATATCAGCCTTTCCTATTTTTATGTTATGATTCTTGTTGCAGACTACTGTGTATAGTAGGCCTACATACATTCTCAAGGGTGCAGATCCAAAGTGTGGACACACACAACGGTATTAATGTCACATCATGCTTTGAGTGAATCACACTACACAACAAACAGTGGGCCTACATGCATACATCATACAGTAACATTCATATGGTCAGTTATTTCCTTTACAAGTTAGTCCTACAAAAGCCAGACCAGGGGTGCGTTTCTCAAAAGCGTAGCTGTTAGCCAGTTAGCAACTGCCAATGGGAAATTGCATTGAAAATAACTAAGTAGCTAATGAAGCTAACGACTGTGGTTTCTTTCCATTATCCTAACTCCCGTCCTCCCTTGTGCTTGTGGCCAGGGCCGCCGCTAGGCTTAAGCAGAGTAAGCAAAGCGCTTAGGGCCTCCTAAATTGAGACTGACTGAAGCACATATTATTATTATTATTATTATTATTATTATTATTATTATTATTATTATTACTATTATTATTATTATTATTTACGCAATCATGGGGGAGGCCTCCTGATCAGTTTTCTTTAGGAACTCCTAAACCTTAGCAGGTCATTAACGGCAGAAGTTTAATTCAATATCTCGCAAGAGCGCACTTGAAAGGCCATTTTCTCCTTTACAATCGGGATGTTGATGGGGAAAAGTCCACCAAAAGTTGCGACTGGGGGTGACAGCACGGAAAACTTTATTGCGTTCTCCATGGAGGCAGGTCGTCAACGAGGCAAGAGGCCACAAGCACACAGGTCGAGGACAGGAGCTAGGATAATGGACTGTTCTGAACTATGTCTAGTTTAAGTATCCGTCTTTAGAAATGGTTGCTTGTGTGTCTCTCTCACCTGCACGCATTGCATGCTGCTGTGAATGAACTCCATCTTACACTTGACACGCTCGCTCTCCTTCTCCACTCCCCTGCATTCCTCCTGCAGTCCAAAAATGAACATGTTATCACGTCCCCACGCAGCCTGACAGGCCAGATCATTCATTTTGAAACTCCCAGTGATTGGATACTCCGCGGAGTTCACCAAAGAGTATCCAATCACTGGGCGTTTCACGTCCTAGCTAGACTGCAACACTTGACATTGGGAAACAGTGATTAATGTGGTCTGGTAAAACCAGGCTAGTCCCCACGCAACTCGTATCTCCCTCCACTCTCCTCCCTGTTTAGTGAAAGCTCAGGAAATTCCAATTTATGATAGTACAGTTTTTTTAAACTAACATTCTTGTGTGTCCATTAGATAGAGCATTAGTCTGTATGGGACAGGGGAATCTAGTGCATCTTGATGTTCAGTGTTTTGGCACAGCTCTGTCGTCTGTCGAGTCATGTTCTCACAAGCTGGCCTGTGCTCTAAAACGGCTGTTCCTCTTCCCATGGTCATAGTGGTGAGAGCGCATAACTGTAGTGTTAGATTATGAATATAGTCATGCTGTATGTGCTGCTCATGAATCTGCTTCCACTTTACTCTAAAATGCATCCCTTCATCTTATACTGTACGTAGTACGTACGTCTGCACAGAGCTATGGACAATTAACAGAGTTGTTATTTAAACTCTGTTTTAATGGTTTTAGAATATTCTGTATATGGCTTCAACATGTTAAATTTAACATTTAACACTAAACTTGAACAGGACCATATATTCTCAGAATAGTTTTGAATTAATGTTGCGATATTTACTGTACAGTGTGGCCCTACACAGGTTGTAGCCTTGTGGCAATGAATTGCAATTTTTAAAGCATTTTTCATTAAGTGAGCTCAAGTTAGTGAGCTCTTGGACAAATTAAGTGTCCAAAAATAATCTGTAAAGTTTCCACAATACCGGCCCCGCCATGGCTCAATCGGCTGGGCACTGGTCTGCTACACCGGTGACCAGGGTTCAAAGTCCGGCCTAGGTCATTTGCAGAGCCCTCCCCACACGCTTCCTGTCACCCTCTAACTGTCTTGTCACAAAAAAAGGATTAAAGCCCAAAAGAAATCTAGAAAAGTTTCCGCAATAGAGAGTGAATATTGTCTAATCATTGAAATATTTAACCCATTGATGCCTAAAGCCCCTGCAAAAAAGACTGCTGAATGCCTGAGCCCTTTTTAAGAAAAGTTGCCCTCAGCCTATAAAAACCTAAATATCTCAGCCTCTGAAGCATACAAAACATGCAATAAGTTGCATTTAAACGCTAAGACCCTCATCTTTCATGAGAATGTTTTCATCTATCTCCTAACATACCAAGATTTTTAATAAAATTGTCTAAAATCTCATGAGCATGAATGTTGCATCATGCAGCTCCAGGCGCCAGGGACAATGTGGCGTAACGCAAACGTTACATTACATTGCACTTATCTGACGCTTTCATTTATTCAAAGCGACTTCCAACTATTATTTTTCAGGGTATTGGTTACAGTCCCTGGAGCAATGTGGGGTTAGGTGCCTTGCTCAAAGGCACTTCAGCCATGGATGGAGATGTAGGGATAGGTCAGGGGGGATTTGAACCGGCAACCCCTAGATTGAAAGACCAACTCTAACCACTAGGCCACGGCTGCCCCCGCAACAGCCAGCATCAATGGGTTGAATAATGCCATTATTATTGCACCGACCCATGCTCATGATACATAAGTGAACAACCCATTTGTGTCATTTCTATCATCTTCCTTCACAAATTGCTTCAAGCACTGTCTATGTAACTTTTCACTGACCTCCAACATGTACAGACAGTGGGTGATTTCAGACGGCACCACGTTCCTCGGCAGGCTATGGAAATGCTGTGGGAGAGAAAAGAAAAGAACCGTAGCCTCTTAGTGCAGCAGGGGTCGCCGGCGACCCTATTCACTTGCTGAAAATGCTTAACTACATCACAACAACATTGCTATGACATTACAGAGAGCCATAGTGCTGCGCTAAGAAGAAATGCTTGAGGCCACTTGAGGCTCCTTATGGCTAAGTTGTGCAGATTCGGACTTCAGAAAGACACACAAACACACACACACACACACACACACACACACACACACACACACACACACACACACACACACACACACACACACACACACACACACACACACACACACACACACGCCAGTTTCTTTGTCTCTACTTTCTACTATACTACCTCCTCTATGACTGACCTGCTGGAGATATTTGGCATTCTCCGAGATGGTGGCGGCGGAGGTCACCAAGTCTGTGTCTTTCTTCCCAGACTGACCAATGGCAGGTAAGGATACAACAGCTTCCTCTTCCTCTTCCCCATCACACTCCACCAGGTCCTTGCCTCTCGCCCGGCTGCCTGCCGCTGTACTTCCCCCAAGGTCTGGGGCATCCAGCCTTCTCTCCTCTTCCTCCTCCTCCTCCTCCTCCTCTCCCATTTCTGTCTTGGCTTTGCCTTTTCTGTCGCTGCCTTTCCCCTCCCCAGCGTGGAGCTCCATCTCCTCTAGGGAGACCTTGCTGTCCTCACGGCTCTTCAGGCCCACTTCCGTATCACTTTGGCCCTTCCCGTCCACCCTGCGATGCTCCCCGCTGGAATCTGGTGGGAGGGCATTTCAAACACATTGTTTTTATTATTATTCTTATTCATATTACTGCACAGGCCTACCAGGCCCAGGGGACCAAGAGCCAAGGGGGTCCCGAGGACCAAGTCATATTGTGTCCTTTATCATACTGAGGTTAAAATCACAGTTTTTAACAAATGTATTTTCAAATTGTCTTGATGGACAAATCACACTCCTAACATGGCACCACTTTTCGTCAAGTCGGGCGCCGTTTTTAATCCTGCAACATTTTAGCCCAGCATGCATTTCTGACTGCCTCATGGGCTAAAATAAATTGCTTTTTTTATCATGTATTACTTATTACTTATTAAACTCACCCATTGTATTTCAACCTTTGTTTCTTTATTATTATTCTTTGGCGGCAATCAAATACCATTATCAAAAGCAAAGTTGTTAACCTTTAAGCAACTTCCATTCTAATTAAAAGTGAAGTAAGAATATGCTAGGGACATGTCAAGGTCTCAAGTTAAAGTACAGACCTCACTTCGAAGATTGACCCCACACATGGCAACACCTGCAGTAGGCCTATACTGTACTAGTGTAGAAATTGTGAAAGGATCAAAAGAGAAATTTCTCAAACAACAGACAAGAGTGGGCAGGCATGGGTAAGCGGTTAGGGTGTCGTGTATCCCAAAGGTTGCCAGTTCGACTCCCGACCTGCCAGGTTGGTGGAGGGAGTCATTAACCAGTGCTCTTCCCCCATCCTCCCCCATGACAGAGGTACCCTGAGCATGGTACCGTCCCACCGCACTGCTCCCTTTCGGGCGCCATTGGGGCTGCCCCCTTGCACGGGTGAGGCATGAATGCAATTTCGTTGTGTGCTGTGGCATGCTGTGTCATAATGATATTGGGAGCTAGAGTTTCCCAGTTGGGCTTTCACTTTCAAGAGTGTATCGTTTGATACAGACAAGGCAACAACAATGGCAGAGAGGGATGCCCTTAAACTCTGTCTGTCTGTCTGTCTGTCTGTCTGTCTGTCTGTCTGTCTGTCTGTCTGTCTGTCTGTCTGTCTGTCTGTCTGTCTGTATCCCCATATAGGACACGGTCATTGTCTTTATTTGACATGCCAATCCAATGAGGATTATTGTGAGGCATGATGGGGTAAACCCGACAGAAAAGACAGTTTACATAGGCTATATAAAAAAGCGGAAGGTGTAGCGAAGAGAAGGTTGTGCATGCATCCAGTGTTTGTATTCCATTTAAAGTATATAACTTTACTGCACAGCAAACCATCAATCCCCCCCCAAACACACACGCACGCACGCACGCACACACACACACACACACACACAGACACACACACACACACACACACACACACACACACACACACACACACACACACACACACACACACACACACACACGTCACACACACACACACACACACACACACACACACACACACACACACACACACACACACACACACACACACACACACACACACACACACACACACACACACACACACACACACACATTTTACTTCTTTATTTGGATTGACAGATATACAATTATCATGGCACAATCCAAATTTGGTTTAAAAGGAGTCCAATACAGCACTAGAATCTTCTGTTCATAATGTCCTAAGGTGGCACCTGCGTTTCCATATGAAGAGGCTCCCAATGATGCAAGATATTGAGCAAAATTTTGTGAATTGCTTGGCCCTTCTTTTTGTCAGTCCACAGATCTGTAGACCACACAAACATAGTTTATGCACATGGCCCAGACTACCAAAAATGAGCACAATTACTTTACATGAGTAATTGCAGTTATTTAAAGCAGTACACAGTGGTTGGTATTTCATAAGCTTCGTTGAGTAGCATATATCCATGTATGAATCAAATGAACATCCAATTTCTACAATTATAACTTGTCTATTGTTATCATCAATCAATGTAAGATCAGGCGAGTTTGGTGAGTGATGGATAACATCTCCCAATGTAGTGCACTGATCAGGTGACAGGACACACCAGTCTGTTTTAAAACTTGTTTCATGATGAATGGATGTGAAGTGGTCCGTCTTGCGCAGCTCTTGCAGTGTTAGCGCTACGATGCGGTCACAGAGACAGACACACACACACACACACACACACACACACACACACACACACACACACACACACACACACACACACACACACACACACACACACACACACACACACACACACACACACACACTCGCCTTCCCACCACCACCACCCCTCTAGGAACCTAAATATCACATTGGTTTGCAATGCATTTGATTCTCTTCCTCCTTAAATTTGAGGAAACTGAGGACTGTTGTCCAATAATGTTCATGATTGTGTCGGCTAACTTCCTTTCTGCCGAATTGACAGTTGAACTGAGCCATGCCTGTGGTCGGAACAGTGGAAGAAGGGTGGTGGGTGAATGGTTAAGACTAAATATGATGCATTCATTTTTTTCGTGATTATCAGAGATATTGTTGTTTTTGTTTACATTATTTCCTGTATTCCAAGAACCTGGCTCAGTTGTAAAGCAGGTTAAGTTCAACTTGAGGTTGTGGTTAATCATCTAATAAGAGCCTGGAGTCCTCTTTCACATGTGGGCTATAGCAGATTTACTGCCTGTAGGTTAATTTAGCCAGGATTATCACTTTACCATGTTCTTGGAGTACCACCCTGCTCCCACGGAGGGAATAGTATTCATGATTCCTGTGTTGCCCAACTGTGTTCTCATTTTCTATAATAAACTTTCACACCGTGTGTCATTCTTTACCGGTAGGCTATTCACAGTCTGCAGGCTTGTTTGTTTGCTTGGAGACTTGTACTTTTTAATTGTTTTCCTTTTATTGTATTTTTTACTTTTGTTTCATTTGAAATTACTTCAGAGTTTAATTGCATTGTTCTGTAGTATATATGAGAACTGCATTTTCACTCTATTTCTACAGACTAGGCATACAGTAGTTCTATAGTTAGTCGAGAATAGTGAAATAGCCCAATGTGAGTTGTTGATGGGGATAGCCCTACCTGCGTGTAACGGCACTGCCCCCTCGAGGCTGTCGGCAGAGTCGCTGGCAAGTGACATGGGTGCGTTAGGATGGGCGTTGTGAAGAAGGTCTGTTGAGCCAAAGGAGCGCCGAAGACCTCTGTCGTATGACTGCATATGATTCAGTCTAAGAAACATCGAAAAGCACTTGAAATCAAAATATAACAGAGCACTTCATTATCTTTTCCGTTAGAAAATAAGTCTACTGCAGTAATAGACCTACTGAACTACAAGTTCATGCACAAATGGCAAATAACGAACTTTTAACTTTTTGATCTTTGAAAATAGACTGCATAGCCCTATTTAACATTCGTGAGTGCGTGGGAGAGTGCTTGCGTGCGTGCGCTAATATTAAGCTCGATCGTGATGGCGCATTGCTGCTTTTGCTAACCAGAATGCATCATAACTTTGCACTGTGCATGCGTCCTGCTCGGTCGGCGCAGCACTGCATCATCACGAACGAGCCCATCGTCTTCAGTGCCCCCCGAAGTTTCACTATCTAGTGATGTTTACCGATGGGATGATCGTGGTCGCACTTCTGGAATGGAGGTCTCTCTGTCTCCTTTGAGTGTCTGGTCACTTGCCTGCCTCAGCTCAGGGGACATGTAGATGGTTTTGTACTCAGATAGCTCGGCCATCTTCTGTCGTTTCTTCCAGTGTGGCAGAGACAGTCAGACAGGGTGCACCACAGACCTGGCTGTTTTTAGCGTGTGCGGTCGGTGTCAGACCCGTTCTGACGACAACGCAGTCCTGTCCGTTGGCCTACATCTTCCATGACGCAACAATAGACGGTAAAAGTGAAGAGAAGTCTTTGCAATGGACGGAAGAACAAACATGAGGGCCCTATGCATGCCCTGGCTAACTACAACATTGATAACCTTAATGCATAGTTGCCTGTTATTGTGCAAAGAATGCATAATAATAACGCACAACTTCAACCTTGAAAATACCAGTCTGTACATTTCACTCCATAATCTCTCGATTTGCCATTCATACCCGAGCGTCTTGGGATCCGTACAACTAACCTTGGGAATTGCAGTAAATTAAACATATACCAATTATATTTTCCGTTCTTACAGATGCTATTTGTTTGTTAATTTCTGTGTATCACTTCCAAACACCAGTGGTATTGTTTGCGCTCAAAATGTCGTGGCAAAGACACACTGATAAAGACTTTCGGCTGTCCCTCCGTGCCAGCTGCGTTTTTACGCACGTGCGCGACTGCGCGTGTGCCAGTGGGGGGCTCCCTTGAAAGCAACGCGATACAAGTGATAGTCTAATAGGCTACTAACATTATGCCTATACATGCCTATATATGGGCATGTCCGGTGGTTGTGGTGGCATTGGCATGTGTATTACTTAGAAATGGAATTGACCAGTTTTCCCAAACTTGTAGGCCTAAAGTTTGTCTGGTCATGGATTAAAAAACATGTGCATCATGCAACTCGCAACCTAATTTAGAACGACGGCACAGATTCCCGAAACAAATGGGTAACGTGCTGTTTGACACCGCCTAGCTGGAGGCTGCAATTCAAAGTAGTATTTATTCATCATGTAATTTGTTCTAGCCAGAATCCTAATGCCAAAATTAGAATTTAACACAGTGCCTAACCGAAATTTCTTACTGCACTGTCGTGCAAGCGATAGTGAAATGGAGTTTCCTCTGTTCTCCTTTTGTGCGCTGTTACAGAAACAGGAAGTTTTTTTAAACCAAAAGACAATTACAAGCGCTCTCAGACCAGTGACTGATACGAGATCAAATAGAGGTCTGATTGAAACTTGGCTAATTTAATTTTCACCATGGAGCTATACGAGGAAGCAGTAGGCTACCTAAAAGACGTGGATATTTCTGGTGCGTAAATCAACCTTTTGTGAAACTCTACTATCTAGACACGTCTGTTTCACTACACATTTAAGAAATGAGGTGCATGTCATTGTTGTCTAATTTGTGCCATTTCCATTTTTCAACGTTTAAACAGTGGAATCAACTGGAATATCAGTGGAATCAAGTGCAATATCGTCGCAGCTGTTGGAAGATGTGTTCGCAGAGGAAGATTTTCTTCAGAGCCCAATGCGAAAAGAGAGCTTCTCGCTTCCAGATGTTGGATCTAGACATGTAAGGAAACAAAAGCACGTAGCCTAACACATGCGCGCACACAAAGATACTATTTGCACCCGTTAAACCTAATTGGTTACTGAAGATTCGTGATGCCTTTTATAATGGAATTGATGGCGAAATGTCTGTGTGGGTATATGGTGTGTAATGAGTGGTGTCGTCTAATGAGTTATCATATGTCTCATATGCCTCATGGTATTTTACAGGGCAGAAGCACATCCGAGAACATGCTGGAGAGGAGACTGGCGGTGCTCAGAGGTATCTTGGCCAGCGAAGAGCGTTACCTGAATGAACTGGAAACATTGTTGATGGTAAGATCTCCCTACGAACGTGCATGCACTGTACAGTAAGGTAATACACCCATTTGCAACCTCCCCACGGACACGCTTAGCCTACATCAGTCGAAGATAGGATAAGCCAAAAAAATAAATACTAATTTCATTAACAGTCTACTTTGTGCTACACATAAACTGCTGTACTTTTGCACACATACAAAACATAGCCTACAGGGAAAACGGGAATGGCAAGGGCGAAAACATGCATTTGTGTCATCCAAGGAAAGTGATCCATGATAATAATAAGATCGGAATAAAGATTATGAAAGGTTATTCAGTGCAATGAAGAATATTAGGTATACGTATTGTCATGACTATTTCAATACATTTTGAGAAACTGCTTGATGCATAAACAGCAGGTGGAAATCCTGTAGGGCACTGATTCCCAAACTGTGGGCCGGTATTCCAAGTGGGCCTTGAAATCACTTTCTAAAAATCAAGAATCATATTTGTGTGTGTGTTGCTGTTGATTTATTTGCATTTTATTGTTTATTGGGTCAGACAAGGGTACCGAACATATGTGAAAATGTTAAGTAGGCCCCAAGTTGGAAAACGTTGAACCCCTGCTGTAGGGATAAGAGGGTGTGAGGATGGAGAGAGCATAACATGGAGCTGTCACTGATACTGCCAAATGAAAAGATCATCTGTATCATATTCATGTAACATTAGAGAAAAGAATGTTTCAGACGAGTCACCCAGTATAGTTCCTGATGGCAGAGTGCCACGAGCAACTTCTGTTTTTCCTGCAAGTTCTTCCATTTTGTCTGCAGCCTACAATCAGCAAAAGGCTGATCTCTATCTCTCTCTCTCTGTCTCTGTCTCTGCCTCTCTCTCTCTCTCTCTCTCTCTCTCTCTCTCTCTCTCTCTCTCTCTCTCTCTCTCTCTCTCTCTCTCTTCTCTCTCTCTCTCTCTCTCTCTCTCTCTCTCTCTCTCTCTCTCTCTCTCTCTCTCTCTGTGTCTCTCTGTCTCTCTGTCTCTCTGTCTCTCTGTCTCTGTCTCTGTCTCTCTCTCTCTCTCTCTCTCTCTCTCTCTCTCTCTCTCTCTCCCTCTTGCTCAGGGACAACACATTCGGTGTCAATTTTTAGCGAAAGCCGAAAGCAACAGCAACTCCAACTCCCATTGTCACTGTGATACAGCACTCCACAGCACACAAGTGAACACTGCACACAACGAAATTGCATTTATGCCTCACCCGTGCAAGGGGGCAGCCCCCAATGGCGCCCCTAGGGAGCAGTGCAGTGGGATGGTAGCATGCTGGGTACCTCAGTCATGGAGGAGGATGGGGGAGAGCACTGGTTGATTACTGCCCCCACCAACCTGGCGGATCGGGAGTCGAACTGGAAACCTTTGGGCTACAATTCTGACGCCCTAACCACTTACCCACAACTGCTCATTAGATGTGTCATATGTGCATATGTCTTGTGTATTCTTTAGGAGTAGCTACTGGACACCTTAATTTCCCCTTGGGATGAATAAATTATACTCTACTCTACTCTACTCTTACTCAATGCATATGTCACCTTCTTTCTTAGAGTGAACGTTGATCTGACCATAGCTGTGTTCTTTCTGATCCCCCCCATTAGCCCATGAAGGCCCTCAAAGCCACAGCAGGGACCTCCCAGCCGGTGCTGTCCTGCCAGGAGATCCAGACGGTCTTCTTCCAGGTCCCAGAGCTGCTGGCCCTCCACAGAGACTTCCACCAGGCCCTCAAGGAACGCCTGGAGGGGGCCACAGGTGCGGAAGAGGAGAGTGAGACCCTCTACAGAGACCCTCTACAGAATCTACAGACCCTCTCCATGGAACAGGAGGAGGAACAGGAGCCAGTGGCAGAGCCAGACAAAGATCATCATCTGTTGACTGTGGGAGACCTCTTCCAGAGGCTGGTACAGTGTGTTTTTATTTGGATGAAAATGATGATAATCTTTATACTAGTGGTGCACATTGGCACTGCCCTCACTATTCAAATCGATTCAGTTCAATTCTACGATGTATTGTGATGCATTAACATTTTCTGAAAGCAAGGCAAATTTTTCATCAGTCATGAGGCAATGCAAACATTTTATTGGCTGTTGTATTTATCACTCCTGCCGTTGGCTGTGCTTTGAAGTGCTTCAATTAAATTTAAGGTTAATTTGCTGCGTAAATGCCCACGGAAGTAATTGAAACTTGAAAAAATATGCTGCATCGGTTATGACATTTGCCGAGCCATTGCTGAATCCTCCATGCCCCGCATCAGGATGCCGAAATTATTGTTGTTGACACCACTACTTTATACCATAGTTAGAGCTGGAAATCCTGGTTTCAGAAAATAAAAAACTCTGACACAAATATAAAAACCCAGCTGCTCCAAAGCAAGACCAATACTGTTCTACATACAAGCTTATGGCGACATTTAAGAACACACCTCAAAACTGGGTAACACAATTCTGTTGCACTAAATCTTGCATGCAGGTGGCCAGTTGGCACACACACACACACACACACACACGCACGCACGCACGCACGCACGCACGCACGCACGCACGCACGCATGCACGCACGCACACACACACACACACACACACACATTGATCAATGATCTAAATCTTGCATGCAGGTTAGCCAGTTGGCCACATATGGTGGCTTCATTGATAACTATGAGAATGCGGTGGAGGTGGTGAGGAGGTGCACTCAGGCCGATCTGAGGTTCAGAACACTAGCAGAGGTACGTACACTTCTTTCACCACACATACTGCTGTCAAGCAGTGGATCCCAAACATTTTGTGTGGGGGGGACCTTTTTTTTAACCTAAAAATGTTTTTGTCCATTAATATTGCTAGATTTTCCAGTACTAGTTTGTCTGCTATTGGTAGAAATTCACAGGAAAAGCTAACTTATATTAACCATTCAAGTGTTACTGTTAGGCCTACTAACCAATTTATGGAATTATGTTAGCTGTTAACCTGTGGATTACCCATTTTTATGAGCAATACGGCAATAAACGGGCAATAAACCACAAAAACTTGGAGTGCTGTCCTGCTTTTTCTTTAATTCATTTTTATGAGCCCCATTTTTGAAACCACTACTGTACATCATGAGTACCTCATACCCATGTGCACATACAGTAGACATGGCAATCTTTGCATGTGGCAAACCTCAAAGACTCAGAATTTAAGGAGCATTTCTTGATTTTCATTTGCAGAGCATGAAATCAAGGAAAGCCTCGGACAGCTCCACGTCTGAATACACATTTGAAGGTAGGTTACACAGAGAAGTTTGCTAAGGGGAGATCGTGCATACACCGTTGGCACCTGTTGCTCAAAACAATTACTCAACAAGTCTTCGGAAGCTACTGATCTGCCATTACACCACTGCCATGTTACAAAACCCATGTGTTTTTCACAATACAGTATCATCATTGCACATTGTTTTTATCTCCTGTCTATCAACCCATCAGCACTCTTGTACAAGCCCCTGGACCGTGTGACCAAGACCACCCTTGTGCTGCATGTGAGTTCACACAACACCTGACTGTCCTATTTTGTGTCTTGTTTATGTTTTTGTTTTGTGTTTGTTTGTTTTTTTGGGGAGGGAGGGCCCTCATCCTGACAGGACAGTCAAACAGTGAGACAGAGAACAGAGAATGAGTGTGGGAGTAATAGTTTGCCAACAGCTGCGAACAGAGTTCGGCCGTAGAATATTAGTAAACTTCTCTCCCGAAACCTCATAGCCTATTCATTGCTGCTCAAAAGTTTGCGTAATCTGAATGTTAATATTTGTGGCCATTTTTTAGAGAATGTGAATTATAATGCAAATCCTTTTCTATCGCTTATAGTTATTGTTTGAATGAACGTTCTTTCCAGTGGAGATATCGCGCCTTTGGACTTGGTGCCTGGTGAGTGCGTAGGTTCCAGTGGATTAACTAGAAGCAAGCAAGGGGAACTTGCACATCGTAATGCCAAATGCAATTGTAAATTTTTATTGCATTATGGAAAAACAAAAAAAGTGCTACCCACGTGCAGTGTAGACATTTCGGTCACAGTCAGACCATCATCAGTGCAACCCAGTTTGAATGAAGACATTTGTTATAAAAACAATTGTGTTTAGTCTTTTGAAATAATAATAACAGCAAAAGTAGAAGATTTGTCAAAGGGGTCTTTGAGGACAGATAGTTGAACTGCAAAGGGATGTAAAAAAGTATCAAACAAATTAAGAATGCTCATGGCACTGTCATGAGCTTCCATCTCTCTCCTGACCTTGAAACCATTGAGGGAAGACCTTAAACGTGAGGTTCCAGCAAGACACGCAAATATATTATGGGAAACAGACTTTCTGCCTGATGTGAATTGGCAGTTTAGCAATTTGCGAAAAAGGAAGAGGGTTAATCACAATTACCAAAAACTATTTCAAGCAGTCATTGATGTTAAGAGGGGGAGCAATGCAGAGCATGACAAACTACTGTATGTAAACGTATGATCAGGGTGATTTGTGTCGTTTGTGTTGTGATAATATTATGACTTTTGAGAGTTAACACAGGCGATTGCTAATAAATGTCTTCAGCCAGTCTGTAGCAATAATTTAAATTTAAAAAAGGGTGTCATCATTAACATTCTTGTAGAGCTCTCCAACAAAGCATCCATTCTGCCAGGGTGTGTAAACATATGAACAGCTGTAGATGCGATAGCGACAAACCTTGACCTTTGGCTCATCCGTTACAAATGCACACACAACCTCTCTTTGTACATCTCTCTTCCACATTTCCTTTTACGGTTACACTTTGCTTGACATTGGCGTCATAGCTGTGACAAGACAGTGTCATAACAGTGTCAAAAGAGTGTCATGACACAGTCATGGATGATAATGTGAACATAATGTCAGTGTCGTAAATGTTTTAAGGTAATGAAAAGTTGACATCATTAGGGCTGTCTTTCGGCCTACCATTACCAAATGTCACTTAATGACAGTGATAGATTGTTTAAGTCACATCATGTTTCACGTCTATGCCTGCGTTACGACACTGTTCTGACACTGTCATGTGACACCTATGGCGCCGGCATCAAATAATCTTCATCTCCTGCCATCGTTTCATTTCTGTGTGTACATGTATCATGTTTAGTATCTCAATGTTCAATGGCGTTTGATGTCGTCTGTTATGTATGCTTTATATTGGCTGTGAAAAGTTTGTGATGGTGGTGAGAACAAATTTGCCCTTGGGGACAAGAAAGGTCTATCTATATCTATCTATCTATCTATCTATCTATCTATCTATCTATCTATCTATCTATCTATCTATCTATCTATCTATCTATCTATCTATCTATCCATCCATCCATCCATCCATCCATCCATCCATCCATCCATCCATCCATCCATCCATCCATCTATCTATCTATCTATCTATCTATCTATCTATCTATCTATCTATCTATCTATCTATCTCTCTCTCTCAGGACCTGCTGAGCCACACCCCTGCTGATCACTACGATGCCCCACTCCTACAGGAAGCTCTCCGCATCTCCAGCAGCTTCCTGTCCGGTGTCAATGAGCCGTCACACTGTAAGAAAGCCGTCACACTGTCCAAGGGGATGGTGAGTGCACACATGTTGAAGTTTTACGTGTTTTTGTCACATGAAATGTCCTCAATTAGCAGTTCAGATCGTACAATCAAACATGGTATTACAAAACAAACGAAACCATGGATTTATTTTATTCAGGTAAATATCTGGAAAACCAGCCCCTTTTTGCTCACCGGCCACAGTGGTCAGCCATTCAGCCTTGCTACTAGCCACAGCTTTGTTGTCAGTATTTTTAGACATATTTTCTTTACCATGACACATCTAAGCTCAGAAACTGAGTTGCTAAATCGAGACCATCAGTGCTAGAGCATGCTGTGCTACATGAAACTGAATGTATCTTTCTTCAACCTAAATATAACACAAGGTGCCAAAACAGGATACATGCTACTGAGGTAGGACTACGTCATAGCCAAGAATACGTCACCTGCCAAAGTGGCTAGTGAGACTAAAATTGTTACAAGCCATGGACAAGTTTTACCCCTTTTGGCCGGTTGGCAGGTGCCAATGTCAAGGCCTGCTGCTCATGTGTATGGGTGCAAAAATGATGACATCCTTAATTATCTTTTTAATGTTCCATTCACTACCATTTGCAGTGTTCTGTGCCAAAAACGTTTTATTTAAAAGGGTCTATTTTGGAATGATGCAGACTAGCCTGTGATGACTCATCACTACGTACTAACTACCCATGTCCTCTTAATGTTCCAATTAAACATTTTGTAGGAGCGGGAAAGGATCTGCACACTGCTTGCAAAAGACTTTGTTTATTTGGAGCAACGTTTCGATCATAGATCTTCCTCAGGCATCTTCAAATACCATTTCCCGCTCCTACATGTGACAGTTTTTTTGATTTGGCACCTGCTGATGCTTTTCTGCTGGATGTGTGCGCTTTCCACTACACTCAATTTAAAATTTTGTCACTGGTCAGCCATGGTACAATGGTTAGAGAGTTGGTCTTTAGGTCAGAGAGTTTTGCAGATTTGAATCCCATCCCATTGCCAAATTAGATTTTTTTTTCCACGAATATTTGCTATATAATAAGCTAATATAGGCTACTTGTATGACCAAAGTACAGTAAGTTTTGCAGCTAAAAATGTTTGAATTTCTGGAAATTCAAAAAGGCCCGAAATGCAGAAGATCCACCTTTTCATGTATAATCGTAATTGGATGATGGTGATAAATATTCGTGAAAAGGTAACATTTGTGAATGGGTAGAACCAGAGCCATCTAATATCAGAGTTACGCCACTCCCATAGACCTCTATGGACCAATCTTTCCACAGCAATGGCGGCTCACATGGAGCCTCAGGGAGAGTTAACATGGAAATCCCCATTGACTTTAGTTCTATTAGAAGTTACTTAGTTCCAGGAGGTGGCAGTAGAACACAGAAAATGAGGTTAAGGTAATGTAATTTGTTTGTACTTAATCTTTGTTTGGTATGTGATGGTTCTGTGTTAGTTTCCAACGAACAGAAGTTTACTGTTAAGAAACATTTTAACCTACGCGAATCACCTCACCAACCGACTTCCTGGTCCCCGGTTTGCGCAACTCTGTTATTAGATGGCTCTGGGTAAAACTATTACACAGTGCCCCTTTAATGTCTGTATATGTGTGCATTTCTGTCTGCCTGTGTTGTAGAGACGGCAATTGGTGCTTGATGGCTTTGTGGTGTGTTTGTGTGAGAACGGGAGGAGCCTGCGTCATCTTTTCCTCTACACTGACTTGCTGCTGTGTGTCAAGTTTAAAGGGGGTACGTTGGGGTGAGTAGATCAGTGTGTGTGTGCATGTGAGTGCGTGCATGCATACGTAACGTGAGTGCATGCGTGTGTGTGTGCGTGTGTGTGTGTGTGCGTGCGCGTGCGTGCACATGTGTGTGTTTGTGTGCGTGTGTGTGCATGTGTGGGTGGGTGAGCGTGCATATGATGGGATGCATCTGCGTATGTGTGAAGCTGTTGTACACAGATGAGTGTGTGTGTGAAATGTGTGAAGTTATTAGTGTGGTTATATTTTTTACCTTTGTACTGTGATGCATGTCTATTAGGGCTGTAACGATACACTCAATTCATGCTTCGATTCGTATCAAGACTTTTCTGGAGTTTGAAAGGGCATATCACAATACTGCCTTCTTGCACCACAATACAGTATCATGACTGCGCTCTGTGCGATTTCTTGGTCCGAAAAAAAAATTGTTACAGCCCTAATGTGCAGTTGCAGGATGGGAGTGAGGTTTAAGGGGGAGAGTGTAACGGAGGCTAACTAGCAAAATTGGCGTGGAACGTTCGTAAACCTCTCTCCCTGAGCCTCTTAGAGTGTCGATGCCGTTGGGCTGGGGGACTGGTCCTTTAGTCCAGTGATATCGTACTGTGACTCAGACGTGCTGGCGAGTTCGCGCCCCCGAGGGGGACACAGTGTGCAGTAATACTTCGGGCTACACAGGGCCACCACTAGACATCAGCAGAGTATGCAGAGTGCTTAGGGCACCAACCACTATTGCCCCCGAAATTGGGGCCTCTTAAATTGAGATTGACTAAAAAACGTCATGAAAAAAATACTGAATAACATTACAAAACACATCTATTAGTACATTACTATTATTATTATTTAAGTATGAAGGGGGGCTCCTGACCACTTAGGGCCTCCCAAACCTTAGCAGCGGCCCTGCTAATGTGTATGTTTCTGTTTCAGGAGGCACTCCCAGTACCGCTACTGCTGGCACATGCCCCTGTTTGGCCTGCAGCTCCACTGGGCAGGAGAGCTGGACTACCAGCCTGACATGCAGCAGCGTATCAGCACCATGAAGGCCAAGATGTACCAGCTCTGTCAGGCTCTCAGACAACAGGCAAGGACACACATTATTAGGGAAACATGTGTGTGTGTGTGTGTGTGTGTGTGTGTGTGTGTGTGTGTGTGTGTGTGTGTGTGTGTGTGTGTGTGTGTGTGTGTGTGTGTGTGTGTGTGTGTGTGTGTGTGTGTGTGTGTGTGTGTGTGTGTGTATTAATGTGTGTGCTTGGGACATATTCTGGAACAATACTTGAATACTTTATATGGTCACACTTAACTTGACACAGGCATCATATGTATGACATGACAGTGTCATAACCGAGTCGTGACGCAGTCATGGACATGTCATTAACATTTTAAGGCTATTGTAACTGAAGGACATTTGGTTATGGTAAAGACAACCCAAACAATGTCAACTTTTCATGACCAGAAACTGAAGAGTTCAGATGCAAAACCTCCTAACTCCATTTCTGAACACCTGCTACCACTTCTATATTTTTAGAGAACCCCGTTGTTGGTTTGGTTTACATTCATGTACTTGATAATACATATAAATAGTTATATTACATAAATACATTTTTAAAAAGCAATTTTGATAGCTTTGTATTAAATAAAAATGAATTAAGATTATTTTCTGAAATGGCACTTAGGGGGTTTTGCATCTGAACTCTTCAACTGTACATGACATTGACAATTTTCATGACCCTACTGTCCACAACTGTCTCATTGCACTGTTTTGACACTGTCATGACAATTTCATGTCATGTGTTTGACGTCAGCGTCAAATGAAGTGTTACCCTTTATATTTATGTCACAGAGGCGAGGCTCGCATTCCCGCTTTGTGGATCGCATCCGAAAGAGGCTCCAAGAGTGTGAGCTTTGGCTTCTGACACACTCACCAAACCTCAGCCTGGAACTCCACAGCACGAGTGGCAAGGTGAACTTAACAGCTAACCAACTTCACATTAATATGTACTTGCCGATACCGAGTACAGATACCGATACTTCTACCCCCAGTGGCATAGATGCTGCACATTTACATTGGGGTGTAAGCACAGGTCTTATTTTAGCAATGCTGCACAGGTTATAAATGTCCGATTTAGAATGTAGCGTCTCGTTAAGCAGAATTACCAAGAGAGAAGTTATGGTAAATAGGAACCATCACCATTTGACCCCTTAGCGCAGGGCCTATGTTATAACCTTACTGTCACCAAAATTGTAATGGCTGTGTCTTACAGTAATCAGTTATTGAAGACTCTCGGTACTGTCATCGCAATGTTGTTATTTTGCAGTTGAGCATTTTCAGCAAATAGTGAATAGGCCCGCCGGTGACCCCATCTGCAGTTAGAGGCTGTGTAAAGCTGTTTGGGGGGTTTAAATGACACTTCTTCCTCAGGTCGACAGCCAATCAGCTTTACTCCCACAGAGATGGTGAACGAATTCTGAGAATGAGAACAGGCAGCAGACCTCTAAGTGGAAATGACATTTCTTTCTTTCCCCCAGAGTCACACTGTTCTGATGTCGTCCCTGTATGAGCTGGAGGAATGGAGGGAGCCCATCGACAGACTCATAGGAGACAGTGAGTGCAACCTTTGGAGCAACTTGTTTTAGTTGGTGTTGGGCAACAACAGCATGCGTAACGCTTGAGCTGCAAAACAGTTGTCTGCTGCTGCAACATGATGCTTCTGTGATGAAATTGCGTCGCTTTAGAATACGAAGAAGAGATCGGACTAAATGATCTGGTCTGGGAGGGATAGGTTCAATGCTCAATGCTATGCTCACCCGTCATTTGCAGTGAGGGCACACTGCACAGTGCTCAAACTTATTCACGATACTACTATGCACTGAAGACCTCAGTGCACTGGGAGCACTATGCATTAACCATGCACTACTGTAACAGTGCACTGACAAAAGGTGCACGATATGAGGCACAGAGACGTACTCAAGAGGTTAGGAAGCAGTTTGACGTTGGTTGGAGCAAACCTGCATGGGGCTGATAGGTCTCAGAAACCGCTGCAGTCTGGTACAGTTTGATTTAGCCATGTCTTGGTGTGTGTGTGTGTGTGTGTGTGTGTGTGTGTGTGTGTGTGTGTGTGTGTGTGTGTGTGTGTGTGTGTGTGTGTGTGTGTGTGTGTGTGTGTGTGTGTGTGTCAGATACAGACACAGTTCCCCCAGATCTGCTCACTCTCACCAACTCTTGTGTGAAGCTCAGAATGACTCAACAGCCAAACCTACAAAGCCTTTTGCCTGGTAGGTTCACATCTCTTTCCCTCTTGCACACACACACACACTCTCTCTCTCTCTCTCTCTCTCTCTCTCTCTCTCTCTCTCTCTCTCTCTCTCTCTATCTCTCTATCTATCTATCTATCTCTCTCACACACGCACACACACACACACACACACACACACACACACACACACACACACACACACACACACACACACACACACACACACACACACACACACGCTGCCTAATGCCGTGTTCTTTTTGTCATGAAAATAGGCCTACCTGGTTTAATTCTGTCATTGCCCTTTTGACCTTGGTAGGTGGTGCGGGCCAGTCTCTCTGTGGTACGCTCAGTGTGGTGGTGCACTCCGCTTGTGGTCTGCAGCAACCTGCTTGTAAGTGATCTCCCATAGCAACACTATCAACATGTACACATCACCAGATCAACACATAACCCCCATACAGAGTACATAGGCTACATAGCAATACATCATCAATACAGGTAGTTAACCCATTTTAGCCTAAGGCCCCTAAATAGCCTAAATATCTCAGCCTCCAAAGCACATACAAACCTGGAATAAGTTGCATGTAGTAAAAGCTAAGACCCTCATGTTGCATAAGAATGTGTAAATGTGTTCATTCAGCTCTAACATAGCCACATTTATTTATACGCAGCATCCAGCATCAATGGGTTAAACAATGCATCGCCATATAATATTCAGAAATACCTCAACAATACAGTATATCAATATGATCAATATGATCAATACATCTACATCTGTACATAGGCTACTTAATTTACTCTAAATACTAGTGGTGGGCCATTATCAGTGTGAACAGGCTTTGTTAATGTGAGACTTTAAGTGGCAGATAAAAGTATCGACGTTAATCTATTCTCAACATAATGGGTTGGGAGCTGGGTACGCAAACTATGATGACCTGAGCAATGAGCACTATGGCCGTTACACCTCAGCTCTGGTAAAAAAAAAAAAAGCCCCAGCAGCGACTGCACTTCCTGATGGTGCTAAAGAAAGAACAATTAGACCACAAGCTTGTTGGTGACCTTTTACTGTTCCACCATTGAGAGCTTGCTGACCCACGCAGTGTCGGTGTGGCTTTCGAGCTGCACCTTGTAGGGACGATTAGAATCTCACTGTACTGAGTATAATGACAATAAATGGCTCTCTATTATATTTTCTATTCTATTTTTATCTGTCTGCTGCAGACCTCAATCTGATAACCACAGTGACTTGATTTTGTCGCAGCAGTTGGTGGATTGTA
>NC_085877.1:4140208-4150208 GCF_034702125.1 Engraulis encrasicolus
ATACTGTAACCTTCATTCGTTAAGTGCATTAGATAAAAAGGCATGCACTACACGCATTCATTTTGGATTCATAGAACAGCTCGTATTGACCGTTTCCATGATAAAATCGCTCTCTTTCTCTGTAGATCTGAGGGAGGCTCTGAAAGAGGTGCGGTCTGCTGAGGTCAATGTGGTATCTGGGACTTTAAAACTCTACTTCAGGGACCTTCCAGAGGCATTGGTCCCTGCAGATCTTTACAAGAGTCTTAAGAACGCACTGGGTAAATCGTATGACTATTTACAAACACACACACACACACACACACACACACACACACACACACACACACACACACACACACACACACACACACACACACACACACACACACACACACACACACACACACACACACACACACACACACAAACACACACACACTATACTGATACAAACAAACATACCACATATGGACTGAAAAGTTTATATGTATATTAAATGTGTGTCATTTGTATGTGTATTCATCATCTAGGTTAGTTATAATCCTGTTATATCTTCTCACAGATCTCCCTGACCTGGTCTCCAAACAGGGTGCCTTGTTAAACATTTTGGGGTTGTGCCCGGCTGCCAACCGGAATACTCTTCTCTACCTGTTTCACCATCTCAAGAGGTTTGGTTGTCTATTAAACCTTTGATTTTTTCCTCCTCAATGGTTACATGGGACATTTACAGTAATTCCGAAATAACTCACTTTAGTTGTGAATAAAGCTTAATTCCGCTTTGAAAATGTCATGTAAACACTTCACAATATGGAATTCAAATGAAAGATCAAAGGGAACTCGGTGGAACTATTTAATTCTGAATAATTCATTTGGAATTAAAAACGTATCTTGACATAGCCACTGTCTGTCTAATATTTTTTACTGCCTGCGTCCCTCCCCAGAGAGGGTTTTGGCCAAGTATTGCAGTGACCCTGTCTGTCTAGTTTGTCCGCCCACTTGATTTGCCAATAACGCCATCATTTCTGTAATTGTTTTAATGAATTGTTGCAATTCATTGTTACCAGATTTGAATTGCGGACTCATATGGGGAATATAAATAGAAACGTAACATTAAATTTAACAGCCCAACATCACCTTTGTCTATGTGTCAATCAGGCCTGGGTTTCTCGGAAGTGGCAGTGGTAGCAAGTGCAGTCAGAGATAGAACGTGTGTATACTGTACTTCCTCTCAGTTGGCTACCATGTGGTCTAATGATACAGTTCCAGTTCCTTTTTTCTTTTAATCCTGTCTCCGATCAATGTATCTTAAAGTACTTAAGTGATATTTGTTACGTTATTGTATTTTAAGTATAGCAAAACATTTTTGTCAAACTTCTCTTCTCCATTTATCTTCTGTTGTGTGTCTCTCTCAGGGTGTCAGAGAAGATGGAGGTAAATAAAATGTCTGTGATGAATCTGGCGACAGTGTTCGGGCCAAGTCTCTTGCGTCCCCCTGTCCCTCAAATAGACATCTCCGAGGAAGTGGTGGTGCAGGTTAGTTTTTTTTTTTTTAGTTATTGATATTTTTTTTCTTTTTGAAGATGTTTTTGGGCTTTTAAGGCCTTTATCAAGAACACAGAAGACAGGAAATGAGTGGGGAGAATGGGGGGGGGGGAGGATTGGCAAAGGACCTTGGGTTTTATACATGTGCAAAAAGTATTTTCTCAAAATATTTGAATGGCAAGAATTCACACACAGATGATATGAGCAGTCATTTCCAATGCAAAAGTCAAAAAATGGTGCTCACGTCATTTTGCAACAAAACTCTCCAAACACTATTTAACTACAATATGTGTCTTTTGTAGGTGCAAGTGGTGTTCTTTTACCTGCAGTGCAATGACCTACCCACACCTCTTTTGACTCTGCCACTGGACACTGAGGATGAACAGGATACTGCCATGTAAACTAGAATTCAAACCGGACTGAGGTGTGCTTTTGTGTTGTATACAGTCCTTGTATTTATTAATTACTGTCCTGTAATTACATTTCAAATTACAAAACTAGGCCTATATTTTGTATTTTAAGTTGGCTCATTTGTTTTGTTACACTTACTGTATATTCTATTCTATTAACATGTGTTGTTGTTTCTCTAGTAACATGTTGCATTATGAACGATTAAACAGTTTCAACTAAAATTTCTCTTCTGACAGTCATGTAACTGAGGTACACACAAATACAACTAAAATCTGAGCATACGCTATAGAAATTACACAGTTATCATTGGTCAACATTTACTTTGCAGAGTTCACCCTTGAGCCTTCCAGACCTGTTAATAATAATAATAATAATAATAATAATAATAATAATAATAATAATTAATAAATAAATAAAATAACATTATCACATCTTACAATAAACATGGGATTGTACTAACTGATCCACTAAGAAGGTGTTTTTGGCACCCATATGTTCTGGTTCAAACCCAACAAGACAGAGTTCACACCATGACATGGTCACGCTGCCCCTCATCTCCACAACAAGACAGAGTTCTCTATGATTTGGTCACGTCACGCGGCCCCCCATCTCAGCATCAAAGCCCACTGGCAGGTCCTGTCAAGGAGGGATTACTGCACAGACCTACCGGGCCCAGGCCTAGGGGCCCAAGAGCCATGGGGGCCCTAAAACTCAAACCTTCGTGCAACGAAAAAAAACCCACTTCATTATTGGTCTATAGTTGTGTTCTCATAGTGTGTCAAACTTGCTCTTTAAACTACTCTATTTTTACATTTTCTTGGGGGACAAACCCCCAACCCCCTCCAAAACAAAAATTCACAAAGAAAGACCCCTTTCTTTTGGAACCTCACAAAGCCATAAAGGTAGAGGGGGGGCTTTCTTGCTGTCTGTCTCAGGGGCCCATGGAATCATGATCCGTCCCTGGGTCCTGTTCCACCCAGCCTGGTCCTGTTCTCCACAGCTGGACATAGCATTAGCTCTCCACCGCGTCTGCTAGCCACCTGGACCCACTCGGCCAGGCCAGGCCAGACCAGACCAGACTTGGAGATTCTTTCTCCAGTTACCCGGCAGCGGCAGGAGCCTTGCTTTGATCCCCACGGCTCCCAGTCCCACCGCCACAACACCACATGCAGACCCTCCAGATGTGGGATCTGGAAAAGGGGACAGGAATAGGTAGATGGATGAGTGACTAAAAGGCGGAGGAGAAGAGAATGAGGGATGGCAAGGGACAGGTTCAGTTGAAATAACATCCAGAGGTTAAACAAGAAAATGGCTTCTTCATACGTTTAAAACGGAGCTATCAAACAACAGAAAATAGCTTTCAGCGAGCAAGTAAGAAAGGAGGAGAAGAAAGGCAAGGGGCAGAAAGACAGAGAAGGTAAAGAGGGAATGGAAAATGCGAGCACTAGCGCACTAGCGATAACCATGACCAAAGACTTCATCACAGCACTGGATTTTCTCCAGACTGGAATGTCAAATAGGGGATTTAAGTTTGAGACACAGACGCAGGCTTTGGTCTACACAGGGTGTGTGTGTGTGTGGGGGGGGGGCACTTAAATTGTCCTCAATCTTTGTGTGAGCTGAAGCTCTTTCATCTGTTTTTCTGAAGCAGTTTTTGATTGCCGTTGTTCTGTTGAAACCGAGGCCATACAAGACTTTCTAAGAGATCTCTTATATCATCACTGTCCAGACGAAACCTCGAATCTCCACTTTTGAAAAATTACTTTACATTTGTACTTTATTCTTTTCCATTTCTTTATTCTTTTCTATTCTATATTCTATTTCTATTCTTATTATAAAATATGTCAATACTGATCAGTCTCTATGAGTATATACTGTATGTATGATACATAATAACCAACTTTAATGTTTATATGTTTGTTTACTTATTTTTAAAATAGTGATTTAAAAAAGAAAAGAGGACATGCAAGGGACCGGCTGGACAGTGAAGCCGTATTAAAAATAATCTCTGTTGAAAAGTGAAATGAGTGTCATAGGCTGTCATATTAACAAAACTCAAAAAATTGCCTGCTATACTAGGTTTGTCCATAATGCCTGGTTCTACAAGTCAGTCTGACTAACATGCCTGTTCTAGGCTGTTATTTGCGTCCCGAAATTGTACACAAACTTAAACTCAAAATCTGGCTGGTGATTACTATCCATTAGCATGTCAAAGATCTCAACGGTTACTGCCTCTAAAGACTGTTATGTAGGCCTATTGTATGCCCTAAGCTTTTGTTTGTACTGCAAAGGACAATAATGTAATGTACATTAAATGGCTAAAAGCAGTGCCATAGAAATTGCCCTGCGGTACACAGCACTAAAGACACTAGTCAATTACACTACACCAAAACAAGTGAAAACAAGAGAAATCCAAGGTAGCAACTTGGCCCTTTGCCCATTGCCAGATATTATGTTGAGTGTTTGATGCCACCCACAGGCAACTGAAAACACCGACGGAGGACACAGAGACAGAAAGACAAACAGACAGATAGATGGGATGATTGCAATCAACGTTGTTGACAGCTTTGGGCAGTCCTAGGAAAAAATAATCTGACCATGCGTTTTCAAAAATATCCAAATGCGTGTTAACATTTTCTGAGTCACCACAGTAACATGCTGTTTTGGAAATATAGGCCTTCTATTGGCAGTCCAGAATGACAGAACGGTTTTGTCAGTCCCTACATGAGCTCTTTGGTTGCCAGAAACATCCAAAGGTTGCTAAATCAAGTAAGACATTATATTGGCAATGCTGAATGTCTCCCTGAGAACAACGCACAACTAAAATGACTGAAGCATGACAGAGAGTAAACCTTTATCACCGCAAGATGGAACATTTTGAAAAGTAACTGCACGTGTGTGCATGCATGCGTGCTTAGTGTCATTTCATTGGAGCGTGGTTGAGCGTGAACCAGTGTGTCACAGCAAGATGAAATACTGTGTGAAAGATCTGTGAAAGTAGCAGCAAGTGGGCGAGCGCAATGTCGTGTAATAGAGAAAGGCAGAGAAAGAACCGAATATAGAAGCTAGCTGCTACAGCTTGTTGAACTTTGGGTCGGGAGGGTGCGCAAGGGCTTTCGCCTCATAAAAATTCTTCCCGTTAGGCTGTAAACACGGCGCTACCCAGAACCAGGCATTTACACACAACTACTAATCCCTCCAGCACACACACAGAGTGTATGTAAAATATACGATCTGTACCATTAAGGCTGTACCAGTAGTCAAAGTTTTTTACACAATAATTTAGCTTTTTATATGTTAGACTTTTTGCGGTGGAGGACCAAAATGCACGCACACACACACACACACACACACACACACACACACACACACACACACACACACACACACACACACACACACACACACACACACACACACACACACACACACACACACACACACACACACACACACATAAGACACAAAAAGTCATGAGGGGGTTTAACAAAAACAGGGAAAGGAAATCTGCAGGTGTAATAAGGGATAAGAATAAAACAGACAGTGGACAGGTGACAGAAAAACTGGAAACGCATACAGGAAACCCCATCAAAACAGAAACAGAGAAGCAGACAAGATTTGAAAGAGCAGTTGAAACAAATGCCATTGTAAAAAAAGCGTTCTGATCAACATACAGCAATTTAAACACAATACAATATTGTCATTTAGAATTATATTTACACCAAATACAATAATCACACAGACACTGTCATTTTGAATTTATTTAGAGAATATAGTCAAAATAAAACTACAAATGCAATGTTTTGTATTTGTTATTTAAAAATGTGAATAAAACAAGTTAGTATTCTTTTCAACTTTTTTTTAATGTAGGGAGGGTTCAGAAAGTTATATTATGGGGAAAAAATGGTTTTAATCACAGCTTTTATACATGTTTATCATTAGGACAAAAAGAGAGACTGCCTTGTTGTTATTGATATGAACCTGTTTTAATGGCATTATTTTCAATGTGTTTTTTGTTTTAAATGTTTCCTACAAATACATTTTTGAAAATAAAGCATGATTGTAATTGTAATTGATACTACAGTGTGTTTGAATTTGGAGTTTGGGAACTGCAAAAGAAAAAAAAATGTTTCATTCCCTTATAAATACAATACATAGTCTAAAATCATACAAACTAGTAATATTGCTGCTGTCTCTTTTTTCCCAGAGCTCCGTGGTGCTCAGTTTATGTCAGAGTGTGAAACAAGGCATTCAAAAGCCATACCTGTTACCTCTCCTGCCCACTTTGGGGTATTTGGCTACTAACATGTTCCAGTGTGAGGTCCTGAAATTTCTCAACCGTCCATGATCAGCGTTCTGCCAACAGCGTTGATACGATTATTTCTGTGGTTTCAAAAAGCATTCCATGCTTTGTCCACATAATGATGAAAGGAAGCAAGTATTTTATGTTTCTTTCTTTATAAAGCACAATTAATTTTCCTCACACGCTCTATGTGCGTGTGTGCGTGCGTGCGTGCGTGCGTGCGTGCTCCTGCATGCATGTGTGTGATGGAGAAGGAGCAAAAGCGAGAGAAAGAAGAAATATCCAGAAAAAGTAAAAAAAACAAAACATTTTTTTTACTTTTTCTCCATTTACTATTTTTGATATTCTGCACCCGTAGCTATTGCTACTTTCGGATGTGCGTGCACCTTACACTTTTTTAAAAGAAGAAAGATCCAACACAATTTCTTCTCATGTCACACTCCACTTCATTTGGAGTGTATTTGTGTATTTTTGTTTGTATCATGTTTGTGGGTATAAACTACAGTAGCTGTGTGTTCATCGCTTAATGTAGAAATTGTGAACTACAAAACGATGCTGTGCTGTGCGCTCTCTCTCTCTCTCTCTCTCTCTCTCTCTCTCTCTCTCTCTCTCTCTCTCTCTCTCTCTCTCTTATTTGCTTGCATAACTGGGCCTGTTGTTTTCAGGGGGCCTTTGGCTTCCAGCTTCCTGTCGTCACGCGCCACACTCGCTGGATGGCCAACAACAGGTGCTTCCTGGAGAAACGTAGCAGGTGCACCTCTGTCCCCTCTACCCCCACTTCCTAAAACGCACACACACGCACGCATGCACACACACGCATGCACACACGCACACACACACACACACACGCGCGCACACACACACACACACACACACACACGAGCGGGTACGCACGCACACATACACACACGAGCGGGTACGCACGCACACACATGTACGCACGCACACACGTACGCACACAGGCGCGCGCACACAAACATGCGCACGCACACGGACACGGACACACACATGCACAGGCAAGCACAAACATGCACACACACGCTCGCCTGTCCCTCAATATACAACATGTTCTCATACTAACCATTTCTCTTTCCATAATTCTTATAACTGCATCTAATTACCCTCACATAAAGTCAGATAGACGGAGAGAGGGAGGTAGAGTAGAGGGGTTAAAGGGGGCTTGTTCTTTTTTATTTTCTCTCTCTTCCCCCCACAGGTGCCCATGGCCGACAGTCACAACAGCTAAGTGGATGACAGATGTCTCTGCTTGACCCCTCACCCCCCTCTCCTGCATTCACACAGCCATGTGAGCATGTGCAGGGCTTTGGGGGCAAATATGTGTGTGAATCCATTTAAAACCTCACACAACTGCAAACAAATAGCACTGTTCACCCCAAAAAGGTAGCCTACCTATGATATGGGATGTACTGTAGGTGGTAGATGTTGAAACCCAAAAATGTCAAGCTACTGTTTTGCCGCACCTCATGAACATAGCCTGGCTGACATCTTCAGCAACTTGCATTTAATGTGGTACGCTTGATTAAAAAAAGGGGGGGGGGGATCTGTGCTGCTCCGGGTTCTTCTCTTGGGGTTAAGAATTCTTGTATATCTCAAGTTCATTTACCTGCAGCCATCAAGTGGCATGAATATAAAGACTGTATTGGATCCATTCTAAGCAGAGGGAGGATGTGTGAGAGAGAGCCTATGTGTGTTGGCAACTACTCCCAGAAATCGATAAATTTAAAGCAAGGACATAAAGAATGCTTCCAGAGGGAAGAAGGAATCCAAAGCTGTTACAGTACGTAGTCAACAAGTTGGTATCTCTTTGGAGCTTGCAAGGCATTTCCTCCCTGTCTACAGTTCTAAGTTGGGGTTGGTGGGAATCGAGGGAAAGTTTAGTTAAAGGGACACTGTGTGAGATTTTTAGATGTTTATTTCCAGAGTTCATGCTGCCCATTCACTAATGTTTCCTTTTTCATGAATACTTACCACCACCATCAAATTCCAAGTATTCATTATGACTGGAGAGATTGCACTTTTCATACATCAAAAGGGGGATCTTCTCCATGGTCCGCCATTTTGAATTTCCAAAAATAGCCATTTTTAGCTGCAAAAATGACTCTACTTGGACCATACTAGAAAATATGTGTTTATTACTTAATAAACTTTCATGTAAATATCAATTTTGGCAATAGGCAGCCCAGTTTCAATGAGCAGCATAGTTGCAGTACCTTTTTTGACCATTTCCTGCACAGTGTACCTTTAATATATGATATATGATATGTGATATGACCTCTGGAAACTGGGGGTGGATCTGTATACCACCAGTCTCCACATGACAACAAATTATAGGTCAAGGTGTGATTGTACACAGTAAATGTTGCGGTGTTACTTCAACACTTAGAGAGTTCATTTGAGTCCAAATGATGTCAAATCAACTCTCTAAGTGTTAAATGAGCACTGCAGAATTTACTGTGTAGCAGCAATTGGTTGAATCATAAAGTGTCCTCCCATATGTGACTCCACCAATGAATGACGTTTCAACAATTTGAAAGAAGCTCACAGGGCTGGCCCAGGGGAGAAAAAAGGCCCAGGCACTTTTGGCTTAAAGCCATTTTTTTTAACATTTCTGAAAATAAGGGCCCACAAGGGTGCCGGACCCACAGGGAAATGCCCGCTATGCTAGATGGCCAGTCCAGTCCTGGAAGCTCATGTGATACACTAGGCAAGTGGCTCCCAAACATTTTCTGCTGGTACCCCCCATTGGCACCAAAGAATATTTTCGCAACCCCAGACCCCCCAAACTGCCAGGCCCATATACGTTTATTAACCATATAAGTAAGTTTATGGAATTTATGTAAACTAACCTCTGGTTGTCCGTTTTTGTGCAAAGTCTCTTCTGGCTGCGACCGCAGTAACTGTGCGACCATCTGAGGGGTTCCAACACCCAGTTTGGGAACCATTGCACTAGTCTGTCCTCAGAAGCATCATCTTGTGAAATAGGTGAGGTAGTGTATAGTGGAAATGTAGAACAACACAGTCAGGCCAAGTCACAACAGTGGATTAAATGTCAGGTGAACACAAATGTGAAAAATAATAAATAACACCTTGTTATTTACAAGACTTTTAAATGTATATTCCCATTGATTCTGTACACATCAACCACCTACAGAGACCAGTGGATGGGGTTTAAAGAGAAAATTCTTAGCAGCTACGAAAGTCTCTTAATAAATAGCCACATAAATAGTTCATTGATTTTCCCAGAGCACAAACTCAACATTTCTGAACTTAATGCTATAATACCTTATTCAGGCACTTCAGTGACAAGAGTTTGTTGGCTGGAGACAACATCTGGATGCAGCCATGATAAATGATGATCTAAAACAAAGCCCCTTTGTCTGAGTGCCATTTGATGCACGGTGTCTTGCATGTATGATTACACTGGTATACAAAAAGGGGGCATTTTAACCACCAAACCAAGTGACATTTGTGCATTATTTGAAGACAAACAAATAAACAAAGGACTTCTTAACTGACTGGGTTCACCATTTTCCATTATACTTTCCATACAATGCCATTTATATCGTCCATCATGAAAAGAAAAAACACAGCAGCTTTATAAGGGTCTGAGTGGACGGGGTAACAGTCTGCTCTACTAATAGTTAGAAGCTATAGGGTATGAGCCTGTGTCACAGACACCTCTCAATTCAAATCAACTCACCGGCTTAAAAGTTAGCAAAACTGTGGTCCACCCGTGGCAGT